>NC_091300.1:40962982-40967982 GCF_038502225.1 Cherax quadricarinatus | reverse complement strand
ACTGTGGGAGAAAGCACGATTAAGGGACATGCCGGAATACAGGAAGGTGTATCTCGACCGCGACAGAACACAAGACGAAAGGCGGAAACTGAGAGAGATGATACAAAGGCGAAAGGAGGAAAGAGAGGGGATGGAGAAGAAAGACAGGAGATCCCAGACACAGGAAGAAGATCACATACAACCTCCCTCACAGCTTCCTATAGAAGCCTCCCAACCAGGTCAACCCCAGTGCAGCCAAACACTCTAAACCAAAACACCCATGTCATATCCAATGCCCCCACCCACTACATTACAAACTCCACCCCCACAGCAACCACCCATAGTTCCTTATCAGGTCTCCCACTTCCCCAACCCCAATACACCTCCCAGACCACAGTCTTAGAAAAGAAGTTGAAGGTATGGTATACAAATGCAGATGGAATAACAAATAAGTATGAGGAGTGGCATGAAAGAATCAAGGAGACATCCCCAGACATAATAGCACTCACAGAAACAAAACTCACCAGAATAATAACAGATTCAATCTTTCCACCCGGATATCAAATCCTCAGGAAAGACAGAGGGAGGAGAGGGGGAGGAGGAGTTGCACTGCTCATTAAAAGCCAGTGGGGTTTTGAGAAAATGGAAGGAATGGATGGCACGGGTGAAAGGGACTACTTAGTAGGAACAATCCAGTCTGAGGGACATAAGGTGATAATTGCAGTAATGTACAACCCACCACAGAACTGCAGGAGACCAAGAGAAGAATACGATGAGAGCAACAGAGCCATGGTCGACACACTAGCCGAGGTGGCCAGGAGAGCACGTGGGGGGAGCAAAGTTACTAGTTATGGGTGATTTCAATCACAAGGAGATTGACTGGAAAAACCTGGAGCCCCATGGGGGTTCCGAAACATGGAGAGCCAAGATGATGGATGTAGTACTGGAAAACCTCATGCATCAACATGTTAGAGACACTACCAGAGAGAGAGGAGAAGATGAACCAGCAAGACTGGACCTTGTATTCACCTTGAGTAGTTCAGACATTGAGGATATCTTGTATGAAAGGCCCCTGGGAGCTAGTGATCATGTGGTTCTGTGCTTCGACTACATAGTTGAGCTCCAAGTGGAGAGAGTAGCAGGAATAGGGTGGGAAAAACCAAACTACAAAAGGGGGAACTACTCAGGCATGAGGAACTTCCTTCAAAACATTCAGTGGGAGAGGGAACTGACAGGAAAACCAGTACAAGAAATGATGGACTATGTGGCAACAAAATGCAAGGAGGCAGAGGAGAGGTTTGTTCCCAAGGGAAACAGAAATAATGGGAAGAACACAACGAGTCCTTGGTTCACCCAAAGGTGTAGGGAGGCAAAAACTAGGTGTACTAGAGAATGGAAAAGGTACAGAAGACAGAGAACTCAGGAAAATAAAGAGATTAGCCGAAGAGCCAGAAATGAATATGCACAGATAAGAAGGGAGGCTCAGCGACAATATGAAAATGACATAGCATCGAAAGTCAAGACTGACCCGAAGCTGTTGTACAGCCACATCAGGAGGAAAACAACAGTCAAGGACCAGGTAATCAGACTGAGGAAGGGTGATGGGGAATTCACAAGAAACGACCGAGAGGTATGTCAGGAGCTCAACACGAGATTTAAAGAAGTATTTACAGTGGAAACCAGTAGGACTCCAGGAAATCAGAACAGGGGGGTACACCAGCAAGTGCTGGATGAGGTACATATAACCAAGGAGGAAGTGAAGAAGCTGCTATGCGAACTTGACACCTCAAAGGCGGTGGGACCAGACAACATCTCTCCGTGGGTCCTTAAAGAGGGAGCAGAGATATTGTGTGTGCCATTAACAAAGATCTTCAACACATCATTTGAAACTGGGCAACTCCCTGAGGTATGGAAGATGGCAAATGTAGTCCCAATTTTTAAAAAGGGAGACAGACATGAGGCACTAAACTACAGACCTGTATCACTAACGTGTATAGTATGCAAGGTCATGGAGAAGATCATCAGGAGGAGAGTGGTGGAGCACCTGGAAAGAAACAAGTGTATAATTGACAACCAGCATGGTTTCAGGGAAGGAAAATCCTGTGTCACAAACCTACTAGAGTTTTATGACAAGGTGACAGAAGTAAGACAAGAGAGAGAGGGGTGGATCGACTGCATTTTTTTGGACTGCAAAAAGGCCTTCGACACAGTTCCTCACAAGAGGTTACTGAAAAAGCTAGAAGATCAGGCACACATAACAGGAAAGGCACTGCAATGGATCAGAGAATACCTGACAGGGAGGCAACAACGAGTCATGGTACGTGACGAGGTGTCAGAGTGGGCGCTTGTGACAAGCGGGGTTCCACAGGGGTCAGTCCTAGGACCTGTGCTGTTCTTGGTATATGTGAACGACATAACGGAAGGGATAGACTCAGAAGTGTCCTTGTTTGCAGATGATGTGAAGTTAATGAGAAGAATCAAATCGGATGAGGATCAGGCAGGACTACAAAGAGACCTGGACAGGCTACAAGCCTGGTCCAGAAACTGGCTCCTTGAGTTTAACCCTGCCAAATGCAAAGTCATGAAGATTGGGGAAGGGCAAAGAAGACCGCAGACACAATATAGTTTAGATGGCCAAAGACTGCAAACCTCACTCAAGGAAAAAGATCTGGGGGTGAGTATAACACCGAGCATATCTCCTGAGGCGCACATAAATCAGATAACTGCTGCAGCATACGGGCGCCTGGCAAACCTACGGATAGCGTTCCGATACCTCAATAAGGAGTCGTTCAAGACACTGTATACCATTTACGTCAGGCCCATACTGGAGTATGCAGCACCAGTTTGGAATCCACACCTAGTCAAGCACGTCAAGAAATTAGAGAAAGTGCAAAGGTTTGCAACAAGACTAGTCCCAGAGCTACGGGGATTGTCGTACGAAGAAAGGTTGAGGGAAATCGGCCTGACGACACTGGAGGCCAGGAGGGTCAGGGGAGACATGATAACGACATATAAAATACTGCGCAGAATAGACACGGTGGACAAAGACAGGATGTTCCAGAGATGGGACACATACACAAGAGGTCACAATTGGAAGTTGAAGACTCAGATGAATCAAAGGGATGTTAGGAAGTATTTCTTCAGTCATAGAGTAGTCAAGTCGTGGAATAGTCTAGAAAGTGAAGTAGTGGAGGCGGGAACCATACATAGTTTTAAGGCGAGGTATGATAAAGCTCATGGAGCAGGGAGAGAGAGGACCTAGTAGCAATCAGTGAAGAGGCGGGGCCAGGAGCTATGACTCGACCCCTGCAACCACAAATAGGTGAGTACACACACATTCTCGAAGGCAGCAGACTTTCTGGAGCACGAAATGGCAATATGGTTAGAGAAACAGAGAACATTGATCTCAAACTGATTTCATAATAGAGACTTGAGGAAAGACAGAGGGAGTAGCTGATGGGAAACATTGAGAGGCTATAGTTCAGGGGGGACACACACATTTAGAGAACACTGTGTTAACATCTGTTGCCCAAGACTTCAGTCTTTTACCAGCGGGTTAGGATATGTCTGGACGAAGGCAGAAGAACTGGATCGTATAGGTTGTTTGGGTTACATAGGCTTGCGAGCCTGGAGCAGCAGTAGCTTAGCTATTCATTGAGTCAAGAGGAAAACCTGGCCTTAGGCTACCTTTATTTCTGATGGTTTTGAAAGTTTTTCTACTTAGCCAGGCCCTGGGCAAGGATTGTCTGGTGCTTGCCTGGTCAACCAGGTTGTCGGTTCTGGCGGTTCCCTAGCCCACAGCAAGGCTTTTATTCTGGCAGAAAATAACACACTAAATCACTCATAGGTACGTCACAGAAAATCCTGTGTATAATTCTCTCGGTAATATATTGTCACCTTCCGTACCCTCTTATCCAGAGCATCTTTCCTCCCTTTCTGGTTTCTTCGCCTCTTCCCTCACCCTTCTCCCTCGCCACTGTGACTGCTATTACTCCACCAGGCAGAGCTCTTCTGTCAGCTGTGATTGACGCGACAAGATTGAATGATTTGGTCCGTTTCTTGTCCAGCCTCGTCCTCAAAGATTGTGTTGCTAGACGGAATGTGGAATCTGCAGGGAAAAGCAAAATTCTGTATTTACAGTATTCTTTACTTTCATAATGTACGAATGATTTATCATTCGTACATTCTTAGTGAAATAAAAAAAAATGTGTGGTATGTTTGGGCAGAAATATATGTTTGTCTGTTAATTATTCAGGGTATCATCGTTCTTGCAGCCCAGTTTCAAACGAAGCTCAGAGATTGAGGGCCTGATCAGTGAGATTGTTAGTGCTTCCGTCACGATTCGGCAGATAGGTAATGCTTTCAGGATATTTCATGTTCTTTTACGTTAGGAAATTTCCTTTATATTTTGATACACAAATAACCCGCACATACGAGAATTCAACTTGTGAAGGCGCTTCCGTCGTTATAAGTTGCATTCTCCTATGTGAGGGTTATTTGTGTATTGTTCCAGTCATTGTATTGTGCCGTTTTATTCTCTGTATTTTGATATATGAAGGGAGGGTGTTGAGCCACCCGGATTCTTCATAATTATTCAGTTGTCTCATAAAATACTTTATGCACTCCTGATTTTCATTAGGGGAATTTTGCGTTATTTATCGTGCCTCCCATTCAAGTATGGGGTTATTTTCAGTGTGCAGATTTGAAGGCTGTTCCTCAAGTATTTAACAGTAGAAAATTATGAGGGATTTTAAGTGTTACTAAAAACTGTTGGTGTTTAAATTGATAATGGTAGTAAAAATTCTCTTAATATTCCCTGGATCTACAAATAAAGACTCTTATGTACAGCATTATATCAGTATTGAAAGTAAAGATGCACTAAACTGTTGCATCATTAGCTTGGCATCTGTTTTTTAAGTTTTTGTTATTCGATCAAGAATTTCCTTGCAGTTGATAGTGTCACTACTGTGTTGAGCATAAGATCTACCGACATGTTTGACCCCCAGGTCTCCTACATTTGT
>NC_091300.1:40807982-40957982 GCF_038502225.1 Cherax quadricarinatus | reverse complement strand
AATGTGTGTACATGGAAACTGAGAAACACCTAAGGAATGTGTGTACATGGAAACTGAGGAACACCTAAGGAATGTGTGTACATGGAAACTGAGGAACACCTAAGGAATGTGTGTACATGGAAACTGAGAAACACCTAAGGAATGTGTGTACATGGAAACTGAGAAACACCTAAGGAATGTGTGTACATGGAAACTGAGAAACACCTAAGGAATGTGTGTACATGGAAACTGAGAAACACGTAAAACAAAAACATTACATTCCCTGAGTCAAGAAAGTGAAGAAATGTGATGATAAAGAAAACTGTTGTCTCGGGAAGTCTCGTATTTTCACGCTAAGATGGCCGGAATACACCAGTAGGTTACGTGGTGAGGGGGTCAACGCCCCCTTGTTGTTGGCCTGATCGATCTGGCTGTTGGTGCCCGCGGCCTGCAGTCCAGTGTACGTACCAGAGCCCGGTCAGGAACTGACTTGAGCAACTTATCGAGTTCCTCCTTGAAGGTATTTGTGTTGATAATTCAGTTTCTTCATGAAGGGATAGTATTAAAGAGTCGTGGCCCCTTTACACTCATTGTGGTCACACTGGGTACTCATCTCACTCAAGTGAAGACAAACCTTGCAGAAGCGACTATTATTGTTCTGCCAAGTGTGTTTAGTCAACGCCACGTTGTTTAGATCCCCGTCACTTGGGTTGAATGTAATTCTGCAGACGTTTCTAGTGAAAGACAGAAATCACTACAGAAACACTAATCAAGTAATAAAAAAAAATACACAGAGAATGACAGTAGTTCTTGGTGCATTTTTTTTATTGGGAAAGCGGTAAACCCTTACGGGGTCAGGCAGCACCTGGGGGAATGGGAGGCAGTCGGACTCTGCCCAAGGAAGGGAAAGACGGGACCAGTTCTTCTCATCAAGATTCCCTCGCCTGCATCGAGGAACCTCCCTTGAAGGGATTTGGTCCAGACACAAGGAAATTCAAAACAAAATATTATTTTATTGTTATTAGTAGTAGTTGTAGTACCGTTATTATAATTATTATTATTATTATTATTATTAAATTCATTTAAAGGCGCTAATATCATAGAGATCACACAGCGCCTTTGGGAATGGGAGGTAATGAAGTTTGATCTCAGGAATGAAGTGGTTGCTCTGATTCCTCGTATCATTACCTCTCATTCCCCAGGCGCTTCATGACCCCCGCTAGTTAAACGCTTCTTGGTGAATATAAAAATTCGGTATTCAATCAGCCAACCCATTACGATCGTTGCTTCATGATCACCTCATAAAGAGCACATTATAAACACATCATGAACACCCTGTTATGTGCCCCTCATGGGCAACCCATTATGAACATCCTGTTATTAGTACCCTCTTAAGAACACCCCATTATGAGTACCCTCATAAGAACACTCCTTTATGAGCACCCCATTAAGAACACCCCATTATAAGATCACAAGAGTTAGCCGCAACACACTCACCAATAAAACTTTCCCTTCACAAAATACTATATGAAAAAACATCGTATCTTTTGCCTCTACGAAGACACGGTTGAAGGCATGAGAGGTGTCAGAGTTGGAGTAAGAGATTGTTTTCTGCCCGCATAGAACAAACTACTGGGAAGTACCCAGTGCTTAGAAATACATGTGTGAAGGATACCTGTAGGATGCTTCTAGGGGTCAACGCCCCCGCTGCCTGGTCTGAAACCCAGTCTTCTGGTCGATCAAGGCCTTATTAATCAGGCTGTCACCGTTGGCCGCATGTAGTCCAACGTACGAATCGCAGCCCGGCTGGTCAAGAATTGATTTGAGTAACTTGTTTAATTCCCTTTTGAAAACAGTTGTGTTTCACAGCTATTGTGTATTTCTGCAACGCCTCCAAAATGTTCCACTGCTGTAGAACATATTTGGGGAGAACCTGGTACCAAATCTACACTGCCATAACAACGTACTGGAGTGAGAGATATAGGTGGAAATGAAAAGATTTACCCAGTGAAAGGCAGGGGTGCCATGGGCTGAATAAGAAGAGAACACGGAGTCACCATCCGTGGTCCAAGAATATTTTCAGCTTGCTACAACAATGTATCAGAAACATGCCGGACCAAGAGAAAGACGTCTTCAATACAAAAACTGGATCAGTACTTTCGCCAAGGGCCAGATCAACCAGGCTATAATGGCCTATGTAAGGCCAGCAGGCATTGATCAAGCTGCGAGGACACAAAAACTCTCGTACCTGGTGATAGGTATATCACAAGTATAGAGAGATTGATAACAGACAGGTAGAAACTCATTTAATTTCAGCCTCATAACAAAATAAAAATGAGGAGCTTCAGACTGACCCATGCTAGGGTGGTTGTGGACAGTTAAGCCTGTAAATGTATTGATGTTATGGAGCAAAAAAAATGTAGGGAGAAATAGATTTGTATGTGAAAGACAAACTTAGCTGCACAGAGAAATTGAAATAATTTAATAGCATAATAGAAGCTTCGAAAAGGAAAATTGAGAATAATAACTTGATAATAATCTTCAGTGTTAGGTAACAGGACACAAATTTAACTAATACATTTTATTGTGGCAACGTTTTGCTCTCGAGGAGGTTTGTCAAGCCGTTAGCGCTCAATAAATCTCCTTGAGAGCGAAACGTTGCCACAGTAAAATGTCTAATTAGTTGCACATGTGTTCTTTTACCAAACATATTGTAGGTAATTTTACAGACATTTTTACAATCTTCATGTATAAATCACAGTTGGCAACAGCAGAGAAACTCACTGACGACAGTAAAATACAGAAAATTGTTATGTAAGACCAAAACACCGCATACCAAACATTATTATCTTAGAAGAATTTATCCTCCCAACTTTGATATGGCACCTGGAAGTAGCATATATCAGTTAACGTATATTACAAAACTCCAAAGAATCTGAAATGTTGATGCCGAGTCAGCAGGTGAATGATCCCAATAGAACTGATAATACGTATGTAATCTTCACAAACAATGAGTAATTCAGAAACATGATGATCACATATACAGTGTCCTCGGATCACATCCTCATTAACGTGCCTGCCAGCAGAAAATGATCAAGCTGCCACACAAAAACAGTGAAACATGGGGAAGAAATTTTCGCTAATTAATATTTTAATAATTACTAATGACTGAAAGAAAATAGACACCTCACCCTAGGTGGCCATTTTGAATACACTAACCCCAGACTACCAGGTTCAAAAACTGTTAAGATAAACATGTAATTTGCAAAAAAAAAAAAAGCGTTAGAATGAGGAAGGTTATAAAAATATCAAACTCAAAGAGAACGTAGAAAATTTTACTAAGTAGTAACACCTAAGTACTGTGTCGTCGTCTGATAACCGAACACAGAAATCGTGCACAGAAACGAATGATGTAGAAAGGAAACTAAAATTCTCATAATGAACAAAGGAAATTAAAAAAAATTAAACAAAATGCCAGTGAAGAAATGTAGAAAAAACTGAACACTTTGTGTCTTACGCAAAATCTGAATGTGAAGTTGCAGCAGCACTGACACTACTCCGAGGAGGTACATGGACTTTAGAAACAAAGGGACGTCAAGCCAAGGAAAGTACTGTGTAAATCAAGTGTGTTCTCATGTCTAGAATATTTTATACTTACAGCACTTACCTGGAGTTTATCTGGAGAGAGTTCCGGGGGTCAACACCCCCGCGGCCCGTTCTGTGACCAGGCCTTTTGGTCAGATGACCAAAAGCCCCAGCTATGGGACGTCATATGACTTAAGACCCACGTCAGGAAACACTTGTCTCTTTTCCTGACAAACCTTACCTAACCTAACTTACCAAATCAGACAATAGTAAAGCAAGAAAATGTATGCATTCTTTATTTCCCGCATATCACCGTACCATTAAAACACTAAAACCATTACTGTTACTGCCTCAAAGTATTTGAAATGTACTCTAAGCAACGGAAAAAAATATTAATACTATATAAATACATGGAAAATTCTTCAGGGGTTGGTTCAGGCTGCTCTCCAGCGTAACTTAGCGGATGAAGAGAGACGGAAGGAAGTGTGGTATTGAACCCCATGAAAGGCAAGGATGCTGTAAGTGCAGTAAGAGAGTTAATATCTTCAACCTCATGTAAGTAGATTCAAGAAATACTTCCGGGAAAAAGGTAAAAACTTTGTTTCTTTGGGAAACAAGACAAGTGTTTTCTGATGCGGGTTTTAGTCATATGATGACCCGCAGCTGGAGTTTTTGGTCATCTGGTGGAGGTCTTCTGCTAGCTTACCCATTCACCCTTGTAGAAATTAAGATTATAACCTACATTACATTAGGATGTGCCAGATCAACCAGACTGTGATGACTATGTTGGTCTGTGTCCCGCAACCAGCAACAAGTTTGAACTAAAAACATGACTCACGAAATCGTTCAAACCCCACCCGTGGTATGGTTTGAACTAAACATATATATTTATATATATTAGTTAATGTGTGTGTGTGTGTTTTTCGTGTAAATCACATTAATTTTATTATTCCATTTTGGAAAGTAAATTTTGCTTCGCAAATCCCCGCTAACTCGCTGGTCGACGGTAGTAAAAAGCGAGAGATTTTTTTTTTTGAACAGTTCATCCATGTAAGAGATTTGTTATTGCCTCGTTGAACTCGTTTTGCAGTTTTACGCTCTTTAGGAAAAATCTATTGGTCTTTTATTTTTTTCGTTCAGCAACATATGGCAAATGTTTATTTTTCTCTGACTGTCTACCTGCCTGCCTCTGTATGTGCCTATCTGCTTGCCTGTCTGCTTGCTTACATGCCTGCCCCTGTATCTGCCTGTCTGCTTGCTTACCTGTCTACCTGCCTGTCTGCTTGCGTTACTGTCTCACTGCCTGCTTGTCTCTCTGCTAGTCTGCCTGCCTGTCTCATTGCTCTCTTTTGCCCACCTGCTGTCTGCTTGCCTACCTGCTAGTGTGTCTGCTGATCTATCTGCATATCTGTCTGCCTTCAGGTATATTTACTTGCCTGCTTGTCTGTCTGCCTGCGTATACATTTGTTTTTCTGCTTGGGTACTTGCTGGTTCACCTGTCTGCCTTCCTGTATATCCCTGAAGATGGATAATACACAGGTGCAGCATCTGGCCACCTTTGTTATGAACACGTTTTTCCATCCAGTGGCATTTTCAGTTCAGTACAGAGATTATAAGCCAGAGACAGAGGAAGACTGGATAATCAGTCCATCAGCTTTGATAGATGGTGCTCAGTCTCTTAGCCTGGATCAGTCTGACTAAGAGGATGGAAAATGGAGCCAGAGGAGATGTGCAGCAGTTGAAGACATCGTCACGGGTGGGCGGGGCCCATAGCATAGGCAGATCATGCTCAAGGGCTGGGCCAGAGGTTAGCAATAGTCTCCGACTTATAATTTATGTATTCGATTAAATAAAGTCACTGAGTGGGCGAAGCATCTTAATAATAAAGATACCGTGTTGTTGCATATCTCTTATCAATCTACTTGTCGATATTATATGCAAGTGATATTATATTTGTTTGTATATCTACTGCCTTGCCTGTCTGCCGGATAGTTTGCTTTTATTCCTGTTAGTTTGCTTACCACTCTGCTTACATGATCTTTCTTGTCTTCCATGCTCTCTGGTATCATTTCTTTTTCTTTTGTGAATACTTCGCTGGATTTGATTTAGTTCATCGTATATCTCTATCATTTTTGTCAACTTTCTGATTCCTGTCATACTCGTTCATAGCCTTTCCCCGCTATATTTTCTACTATTCCTCTCTGCTCCACGCATCTTACACGCTTTGTTACTTGCTTTCGTTTTCATACAGGCTGTGTTGAATCACTGACACCTGTTCATTGCATGCCTTCTCTTATCTGATATTAATCCTTATTTGATCTCACAGCACTCTGTTTAGACTTTGCATCATATATAGTCTGTCTTTTCCCCAGATGGCTTTCCCAATGTCCATCTCTCAGGATATTTCTCGTAACATCTTAAGTGGTAATGTAAAACTTTGTGAGTAAACATATCAGGGAATATTGAACACGGGAGGCCCCGGTGCTAATGACCGTGCAGTGTTAGGTTCGATTACCTTATCGAAGTGAACGTGGAGAGCAATGCAGAGCATGAAGAAAGGGACAAACCTGACTTTCAAAGTGGAAACTACGCAGGCTTGAGGCATTTTCTAACTAGATTGCTGCTCGATGGAGAGATAGTGGATGAAGTGATGGAGTATGTAGATGGAAAGTGCCTGGGAGCAGAGGAAAAATTCATACCCAGAAGATGCACAGATAAGAATAAAAAATTAAATATGTCGAAAAATACCTCCAGCTGCTATGAAATGTCAAAATATGCAGTAATAATATATATTTTTATGGACTTTAAATATTTTCAAAAATAAAATATGTGAATTATATATAAAAATGTGCTCAATTCGTTATTTTATTGCAAATTTCGACGATTCAGTGCAGTTTGAAGCATTTTGTGACACATCAAAATTTGTATGGTTCACAGAGATGCAAGGATGCAAAAGCTAAAAAGTGCAAGAACTTGGAAGAAATATAGAAAGCAAAGAATGCCAGAGAAGAAAGAAGTGAGTAGGTGAACAAGAAATGATTATGCATGCGTAAGAAAGACTGGCAGTTTGAGAATGACAGCATCGACAGCAAATTCTGAGTTGTAGTTGCTTTACAGCCACATTTGAAAAAAGATATCTACAAAGGACCAGGTAATAATTCTGCGAGGAGCTGAACAAAATATACAGAGAAGTATATTCAATGGAGTCAGGAATATTGCAAAAGTGTCAGAGGGAGAGTGCACCATCAAGCATTGGACATTATACACACATTGGGAGATGTGGTGAAGAAACTACTGAGCGAGCTATGTACCTGGAAGGGGATGGGACCAGACATCTTTCCATGGGTTCTGAGAGAAAGAGATCAGATAAACTGCGAACAAATAGTAGCACCCTTCAACAAGTCTCTTAAGACAAGGCATCTGCCTAAAGTTTGGAAAACAGAAAACTTAATCCCGATATTTATAAATAAGAGACAGATACGTAGTTCTAAACTGCGGACTCTTGTCACTGACATACATAGCTTGTACGGTTATGAAGAAACTTATCAGAATAGTAGTAGTGGAATCCCTGTGTAAATTGTTGGATTGCTTCCTCTTCGGTATTTCAGAGAGCCCCTCTGAAGTGTTACAAAAATGTATCGAGGGGACAAATTGAATAACACGTAAATATAAGCATTGTGGGGAATTAAAATTGATACAAAATTCATACAATTTGCATTATAATAAACACAAACATGAAGTGGTTTCTGAATCAACACATTGAAAAAGTAAAGCATAAATTAAGACAGTGAAACAAACCTAAGATAATCAAAATATACATGAACAGCAAACAATAGGTATGAATCTGATTTTGGCGTGGCGGACTATCTCTCTGATGCTCAGTGATCAAAGGCTAACACATTCACAGAAATAGCAGATAGTCAACACTAAATACACCATACATAGGTGCCAGTGGTATAAAAGGAAAGTGCACGGCAATCAACACAGTGTAGAGAGTTGAACATGCATGCTGGTGTAACCTTGATACGAGATGGTGAACCAAGTTGGCAAGTGTCGTGGGGTGTGAAGTGAGCAAAGGGACAGCTTACTGAATGACGCAGGCAGACACACGGTAGTCTTCCCACAAATAATGAAAGGGAAGTTGGGTAGATAATTCTACGACTTTTTTTTTTTTTTTGCCAAAGTCTTGCAGCTCGTGTGATCCCTCATTGTCCTACTGGCCCAACTATAACACATGGACTATGGAAGAGACGTTCGCACAGCGGTTACCAAGGTGACAAGTGCTTCACTCATTCCATAATTTAAGAGCTTTGAAGCGCGCGTGAGAGAAATAGTCAAACATTAAGTTAAAAACTATGGTTCCACAAATCAAGACAAGTAACAGCTGTAAAAATAAGAGACACTATAATTATACAGAAACACGAATGTTTATGATTGCCAGAGAGTTCCACAAAGGTCAGTACTTGGACGAATAGATACTTTTTCTTGTGTATATAAACGACATGACAAAAAAAAATAGTCACCTGTCCCTGTTCGCAGTGTACAGGCTCGAAGGATAAAGGCTGCAGACATCCCTGAAAGAGAAGAATCTCGGCGTGAGTATAGTTCTGAGTATATTTCCCAAAGAAAAACGGCCGCAGCAAACACAAGACTGACAAATTTAAGGGTAGCTTTCAAAATCCTCAACTAGAAAGTATTCAAAATCCTATACACGACATACGTCTGGCCCATTTTGGAGTATACAGTGTCAATATAGAACCCGCATTTGATAAAGCACGTTAGAAACCTGGTGAAACTGCAAATGTCTTCAACGAGACTAGTCCCAGAGCTGAGTGGTATGAGCTATGAAGACTAGAGGAGTTAAGCCGGATGACACTAGAGGACAGAAGAAACAGGAGTGACAGGATTACGAAGTACAAAATAGTGAGTCATCGAAAGGGTGGACAGGGCGAGTCTGAGAGGTGGGTCTCAGGAACATGAGTACATCTGGAACCTAAAAATACAAATGAATCACAGGGATGTTGGGAATTTCTTTTTAGCCTTAATGATCAAGAAGTGGAACAACCTTGAGAACGAGGTGGTAGAGGCAGGATTCATACATAACTTTAAGAATAGTTATGATACGGCTCACGCATCGGAGAAGCGGAGCTAAAACAGGTTACTATAGGTGAATACAACGCTGACAGTCTCTTGGGAGTCATCCCACGTTGTCTGCTCACCATCACATAACACTGACAGCTCTAGGGTCGACACAGTGTTAACTGGATCGTAAAGTTGACTGGAATTCCACCCCGCTCTCCCCAGTGCCTCTAGTTACGGACTGGAAGATGACGGAAGAATGGCAGTGTTCCAAGGGGCATTCCAGAGTCGCCTGGAATCCCAGACGCTTGCTGATATTAGCCAAAGTGTGAGAGAGGTAGGTAGAATGTTTTCTCCTTTGGTGCTGTGGTTACCTTGGTTGATAGTTATGGTGCTGTGATTGTCTTGGCTGATTTTTATGGTGCTCTGCTTGTTTTGAAGCTATGGTTGTCTTTGTTGATTGTTATGGTGATCTGGTTTTTTGGAGCTGTGATTGTCTTGGCTGGTTGTTTTGGTGCTCTGGTTGTCTTGGCTGGTTGTTTTGGTGCTCTGGCTGTCTTGGCTGATGGTTATGGCTGGTTTTGGTGCTGTGGTTATCTTAGCTAATTGTTACGGTGGTCTCGTTGTCTTGCCTGGTTGTTATGGTACTGTGGTTGTCTTGGTTAATTGTTATGGTGTTCTGGTTGTTTTGGAGCTGTGGTTGCCTTGGTTGATTCTTATGGTGTTGTGGTTGTCTTGGCTGATTGTTTTGGAGCTGTGGTTGCCTTAGTTGATTCTTATGGTGCTGTGGTTGTCTTGGCTGTTTTGCTGTGGTTGTATTTGCTGATTGTTATGATACTGTGGTTGTTTTGGTGCTGTGGCTATGTTGGCTGGTTGTTTTGGTGCTGTGGGTGTTATGGCGCTGTAGTTGTCTTGGCTGGATGTTATGGTGCTGTGGTTGTCTTAGCAGGTTTTTTTTTTTGGTGTTGTGATTTTCTTGATTTGTTAGTTTGGTGCTGTAGTCGTCCTCACTGTTTTTTTTTGTGCAGTAGTCTTGTGTGGTTGCAATGGTGTGGTTGCCTCGACTGATGTAGTGCTATGGTTGTATTCATTAATTATTTGGGTGCTGTGGTTGCCTCTACTGGTTATATTCGTCTTATCTAGTTTCTGTGGTGTGGTTGTTTCTGTGGTGTGGTTGTTTCTGTGGTGTGGTTGTTTCTGTGGTGTGGTTGTTTCGGTGGTGTGGTTGCCTCAATCAGTTGTTTTAGTGATGTGCTTACCTCGAATTAAAACACCTGCAGCACTTATTTATTACAAGTGAAGTGCCCCAGGGGTTAGTAATAAGCTCTTATAATCTGCTTATGGCAGATCGAAACTTATTTTTTTTACTAAAAATGCAACATAGCTATATGGAATAATGTTCATTTGTTACTTCCCGACATAATCACCAGGTTGACTGAGACTCTTGTCCCAACGTGCTAGCAGTTTATTTATGTCTTCTGCATAGAAATTTCTCGGTCTATTACGTAGTCATTGACGGAAGCAATCATCACATAATCTGTGGAGAAACTCTTACATCACAACTGGTTATAATTATAACCTTAATTTTTAAAGAGAATGGACATGTAAGCCAGCGGAAGCCCTCGATCAAATGACCAGACGAATCTTGCTTAACCTGGCTCAAGGCCGGGCTCTGGGAGTAGAAAAGAACTAGGGATTCATCAAAGGTATATAACCTAACTCTGTCCTCCCAGAAACTTCAGAAGCTTGAGCAGAGGTAAATCGTTGGATGTAAAAACTTTTCGCTCTGCCCTCGTAGATGTGTCATTAAACAGCGACAAAAGTAAGTTTCAAATTATTAATGGCTTGCAACACTGAGAAGTTGATAAATACCACACGTGTATAAAACTTGGGTATCACATGCACAGTGGACTTCTTCTGTCGAATACAGGCTAGTATAACGCTTGGGACTGTAGGAGTAATTCTGAGGTGATCTCTCTGAGATTGATAGGTAGTTAGTCCTTCAGCCTGACAGACTGATCACCTCAAAATTATTTGTTGTGCTGTCTCCAGTGTTATATTTCCCTGTACTGGACTGTACAGGCGAAATGTTTCGGCGTTAAAGATTTCCAAGTGTTGCACGTGTGTCTTATTCATCATAAGCAGTTTTACAGATGACTCAAAAAATAAGCCGTAAAACAATTTCTAAGGTCTATAACGAGTTCCAGGAGGATCTGGATAGGCTTATGGTGTGATCAGAGAAGTGGCAGATACAGTTTAATGTGAACAAATGTATAATTGTAAGACTGGGAAAAGAAATTAACCTCAGCGCTTAATAAAATAAATGAGAAAGAAAATCAGTTTTGGTTTTCAGAAACCTAAAACCAAGATAACGGTGCAGAAGTGTTCACAATAAGGCGTCATACCAAGAAGCAGCGGATTCAATTTGGATAAATTTAGATTTAGAAAAGATATAGGAAATCATTGGTTTGGCGATATGTATGAGTGGGAGTTTATCCCACTCATACTTGTTGATGCCAGTTCTCGTAGTGGCTTTATAAACTGGTTGGGCAGTTATATATTGGAGCAGTTACATAAGTTCAGTGTGAGTTGGACTTACCTGGCATTGCCATTAGGCCAACTGCAGTGCTTCACTGTTCTTATGTTCTTACCATAACATTTAGAACACGGGCCTTGGCAATATAACGATACGAACAATAGTTTTTATAGTAAGAACAACAACTTTGCTAACAATAATAACAACGGCCATAACATTAAGAACAGCGTTCTCAAAAATAACAGTAAGAAGAGCAGTCAGTAATTTTCAACGTAAAGTTCTTATACAAGACAGTGTGATGTAGCCCCACCCTGGGGTGTAGAGTTAACCACCTCGATAAATATACTGTAACACTGACAGTCCACGGTCCAGTCTATATGGCGCAAGGGAAAACGATAACACTGACAGTTCAGTCTGTTATGGCGCAAGAAAAAGCGATAATAAGGAAAGTCCAGTCTGTTATGCCGCAAGGGAAGACGATAACATTGACAGTTCTGACTCAAGAAATCGTAATGACACGATTGCAAATAAACCATACCCCCGGCCGGGATTGAACCCGCGGTCATAGAGTCTCAAAACTCCAGCCCGTCGCGTTAGCCACTATTGTGGCTAGCTGGTCTAGTGGCTAACGCGACGGGCTGGAGTTTTGAGACTCTATGACCGCGGGTTCAATCCCGGCCGGGGGTATGGTTTATTGACAGTTCTGTCTGTTATGCTTTGGGCGAATGCACTAACACTGGAGGGAGTCTATTATGGCGCAGACATAGAGTATGCTACGATCAACAAAACATAAATGCGAGCACATCGGAAGCCAAGTCTATTATAGCGCAGATAAATGCGAACACACAGGCATCCCAAGTCTGTTATGGCGCAGATAAAAATAAGATCTCTCGCTCATTTAAAATTCAGAGAATTCATTCTCTTCCGACTTAGGGAGGTAAGATCTCTTAAATTTTTATTTAAATGATCCTTGGTTCTGCTGAGATATGAGGCAGATTGCCAGAGCTATTTTTAAACAAAAATTCATTCCGCTGTGATATTGGGACAAAATCCAATAAATTAAACGTAAAAGATCCACTTTGTGAGATAAAAGGAAGATCCCTGAAATTCCACGAGGGGGAGAAAAAAATTCCAATTTGGTGTAAGCTAAGCTCAGGAGCCGTGAGCTTTTGGCGCGTCTCCTCCCACCTCTTATCTCCCTCTTCTATCTCGTTTTGTCTCCCACCTGTACGTGTCTTCCTGTCCTCCTACCTCCCTCTTGCCCCATCTGATATCCTCTCTTTTTCCCGGTCTGGTCCTCCCTCTTCTCTCATCTGGTCCTATCTCTCTTCCCTCATCTGGTCCTATCTCTCTTCCCTCATCTGGTTCTCTCTCTCTTCCCTCATCTGGTCCTAACTCTCTCCCCTCCTTGTCCCCCTCCTTCCCTTCTTTCCCCTCTGTTCAGTGACTATGTAATCTCCGCTCCTCACACGCCTTCGCTAGTTTAAATTTCTTCCTGAATGGTTGCAGTCTTTGTGATTTTACTGTCTGCTTACGAGGAAGATAGAGACAACTGACGTATAAGTGGTTAGAACGGAGAGAGGAGAAAGGGAGGTTAGAAGTAGAGTAGCGAGTGAGGAAGAACAGTATAGTTAGAGAAAATACTGAAAGAGGAAAGTTGAAAAAGAAAGGGGAAACATCACGTTGTACTACAGTTACAAATTTTATACCTCTTGGTAAATACTTTGGTTTAACATTATGATTATTGTGACTTACTGATTTTTTTTTTTAGTGGGACGCGGTCAGCGACTCGGAACCAGTCAGAGTGTTAAGTGGGAGCACTAACAGCCTGACTGATTGTGCTGTCAACTATTGGAACCACCAATTTTGTGGCGTCTGCCACTGGAACGAAAGATAGCTCATAACTGATACTTGGAAAAATAGGCGG
Organism: Cherax quadricarinatus; assembly: GCF_038502225.1. Taxonomy (NCBI): domain Eukaryota; kingdom Metazoa; phylum Arthropoda; class Malacostraca; order Decapoda; family Parastacidae; genus Cherax; species Cherax quadricarinatus. The sequence continues at coordinate 40,944,876 of NC_091300.1, read as the reverse complement.
TTCCTAATGTGCCTCGGAAATAACAAGATGGTAGATTGAGAGATGTGGGAAGACTTGTAGAGTGAAGACAGTGAGAAGCAGCGTTGACATAGGTGCGTATGTCCATAATGCATTATTTTATACACTTTTATACCTAGCATATTGCCGGAATAATAGATAACAGTTTGCGAAGTGTGTGTGTATTTTAGAAAAAGAAAATGTGTGTGTGTTGGTTCATTGACGTGATGGAAGATACTCTTATCACTAAATCTCTTTGAGTCCAGACCTCGGAGGGTGAGACAGAATCACATGTTAGCGACCAAGTATAAGCTTGACGAGGCCCGACTCGCGCTCCAGCATAGCTGGGACGCACGCTTACATATCCTCGTTAAGGCAAACTGCAATAAGCAGCGAGGCAGCAGATACTAACTTTAATCCGTTGGCAAGAGGAAGAGTCGTGAGGGGCCCATCATGGAATAGATTGCCAGGGTGCATATGGTAACTGAGAGTCCTGGTACGCCAACACCATCGTAGATCCCACCTCCAGATTGATCGCAGTTTCCAGGGTGCATGCTCACCACCCTTCAATAGGCAAGGAGTCAAGGGTAATCTCATCGTCTCTGAGTTGTAGAGACTACAGTGTGAGTGGTAGTTGCTAACTGGATGACCCGCTGGGACGATGCTGCTGCCTGAGGCGCTCGTCAGCTGCAGGTACATTACCAGCAAGAGTCGTTTTCCAAGATCATCAGCTGCTTCAAGGCTCGCAGGAGCCACGCAAAATCTGGTTATGGTTGCTGCCTTGTGGCATGTGTGCCGTGGTGGATGTTGCAACCAGAGTGGAGTAGTGGGTAGTGTAAGTTTATTTAGGCACAGGTACGCATAACTGCAATTATCTTCGTGGTAACATACGTAAATTACTTTGGATAAGCCAAAAAAGTCGAAGTGACTTATTTTCATTGTGCCTCTTATGGCGTGTAGGGTCACTGAGTTTTGCAACCAGTGTACTGTGGTGGGTAGTGAGGCGTTGTGGTGTGTGGGTCATGGGTGTTGCAACCAGTGTACGGTGGTGGGTAGTGAGGTGTGGGCTTTGTGGGTGTTGCAACTAGTGTACGGTGGTGAGAAGTGAGGTGTGGGCTTTGTGACGTGTGGGTCACTATGGGTGTTGCAACTAGTGTACGGTGTGGGCTTTGTGGCGTGTAGGTCACTGTGGTGGGAAGCGAGGTGTGGGTCACTGTGGGTGTTGCAACCAGTGTACGGTGTGGGTAGTGAGGTGTTGGAGGACAGAGGAAGATACCCTTTTGCGTCTCGTCTCGCCCCACCCATCTCTGACTATCCCTGCTGACCCACCCGTACTACTTATCCTGGTCATATCCTGCCCCACTGTCCTACCACGTCCCCCGCCCCGCCCCAGTAAATGAACATATCCTAATAAAGACGGTACTGGACAGTGCCACTCATCCTGTGAGTGAATGCTGAACCATAAAGACAGTACTGGGGAGTGCATCTCATCAGCTGAGTGAACATTTCACCATAGATACAAAATTGGTCAGTGCCAGTATTTGTGTGTGTGTGTACATTCCACCATGAAGAGGTTAATGGACAGTGCCACTCATCCTGTGAGTTACCCAACTACCGTTAAGACATTTTAGGGCAGTCTCTCTCATGATATGAGTGGATACTGAACCATGAAGACACTACTGGGCAGTGGCACTTATACTGTGAGTGAATACTGAACCATAAAGACAGTACTGGGCAGTGCCACTCATCTTGTGAGTGAACATAGTACCATAATAACAGTTTTGTACACTCATTGATGATAGCAACTCTTTGTTCAGTATAATGTAATTGTACCAAAACCTTCGTATTTTTTAAAATTATTAAACCTTTATTTGCAAATTGCTGAAATTGTTCGTAACTATAAGATGCATTAATTGACTCACGAAATCGTAATGACACAATTGCAAACAAACCATACCACTGGCGGGGATAGTGTCATGTGGGGGTTCGATAACGTGGATTGGGTAAGAACACTCACGTAGGCTGGTTAGTATGTATAATTATAACGGAAAGTATGGGAAGAAGCCGTGCCGCCCTGCCTCTCTGCTCTCTATCTTAAGACTGACCCACCAGTGAAGCCTAGGGGGTGAGTGGCATTCAAAAACATGCTATGGTCAGCAGCAACGTGAATAACAGTCAGTGATTCACACAGACGGTTGGTAGTGAGTAATCTACTGGTAACTGGTTACTGGTACTACTGAGAGCTAGGCGACACTAACGTATGTCGTCCCAACATACATCTAATACAAACTAGAGACGGCAGGCGTATGGCTTGGGCGGATTCTATACAATGTCTAAGTACACAACATAGAATATTGGAATGGAAGCTAACGTAATTGACTATAATGAAACTTACTGTAATGAAACTGTAATGCATTACAAGGTATGATATAGCACAACTCATTGAATGAAACTCAACATTGGGATTACACAATAGAAGTGATAAAAAAAAATTTGATCGATTGATCTGTATTCATGTGATCTACGGATTCTGAGGAAGAAATATATACAAAGAAAGAAGTGTTTAACAGAAAGGCAGACTTGGTGCACTCAAATCTAGACTGTTAAATCTCAGAATTCAGAGAGAACGTGAACACACACAAAAAAATCTTGAATATTGATAAGTTGATACTGTAATTATTCATCTATACAGGTTATTTACATTTAACCCCAACTCTGCTAGGGTGAAATTGACATATGCAAAATGGTTGTCTTCTCTGGGAGGATCAAACTCTGTTGCACTGGCTAACTCGTGCCACATTTGAGGCAGCTCTGAATTGGTAGTTACAAATGATACTTGAGGATTTCTCAATACCTGTCGTGTACGTAGGGAATAACGACATTCAGGTTGATCATCTGACTGAGTATTAGAGGTAGAGAGTACAGGATCAGGAGGATTGTCAGAGTCTGTCACATTAGTCTGGGTTGGAACATCATTATCATCACATACTAACTTCATATGATCTAAATGCGATTCTTTATACTGACCAGTACTAATTTCTCTAACCTTATACTTATTGCCAGTGATATGTTCAACTACTCGATAAGGACCAACAAACTTTTGATCAAGCTTAGGCATTGCAGACGTTTTGTTAAAGTTAGTCAGCATAACTCTCGAACCTACTTTGATTTTCGACGGCTTTGCTCGAGTATTAGCGACTCATGTAAATTCTGCTGTTGATTTATGAAGTGTTTCACGAATTCTTCTAAAGACACTTTGTGCTAAGCTGGTACGAGTTGCTATGAAATCATCAGGGTTATAATTTGGTTTCGGATTAGAATATAGCAACTCATAAGGCAAATGTTTATCTACACTATACAATGCATAATGTGGAGTGTCACCTATAGAAACATTGTAAGCAGAATTTATAGCACACTGCACATCAGGTATAACTTCATCCCAAGTTTCACTGCTGGGATTGATAGTGGCTCTCAAGACATCAAGTACTTTCTTATTGGTAGGTTCTGCTAACCCATTGCTGGCGGGATGATGAGGAACAATGGTGGATTTAGAGATCTTGTACAAGGTACACAAATTTTCAAGAATCTCATTACAGAATTCACCTCCATTAGCTGTTACTAGGGACTTAGGGGTGGTATGCCTGCAGATAATGCGTTCTTTTAATGCTTTAGCTACTGTCTCAGCAGTCTTATCTGCAATAGGGACTAACTCACAATATCTGGTGAAATGGTCTACCATAACACACAGATGTTTGTTGCCCTGGAGGGAACACTGGAAATTAGTTAACAGATCTAGCGCAACTCTTTCCCACGGTTCGCTAGTAGTTGGATACACTTGGATTGGATTTTGACCATTAGCATTACCTTTATGTTGCATGCAGACACTACATTTCTTAACATACTTAGAAATATCAGTTGCCATACGAGGCCAAAAGTATTTCAATCTGGCTTGTTTTACTGAACGATCCATACCAGGGTGCGCAACACCTGGTACATCGTGAACTAACTGTAAGGCTACATTCACTAGTGACTGTGGAATTACTAACTGGTATACCCTTCTGCTAGGAGTACCCAACTCGGCTGTTCGATACAGTAATTCTTGGTTCATGACGAAGTCACTGATGGGTGCTGGTGGCTTCACAGTCAGAATAAGATATTCCTGGAGCAGGAATCGAATCACACTAGACCACATGGGATCTGTTCGTTGGGCATTCTTTACATCCTCGGCAGTAAATGGAGGGTCTGCAGTTACTATACTAGCATGTCATGATAAAGCATCTGCGACTACATTTGACTTGCCAGGTAAGTGTTCAAAGGTAGGATTGAACTCTTGGATAGTCAAGGTCCATCTGGCTAACCTTCCAGTAGGTTGTTTGTTCTGGAATAAAGGTATCAGTGGAGCATGGTCTGTCAAGACATGAATAGGGTACTGATAAATAATGTCTCGGAAGTGCTTTAAAGACCATACTATTGCTAAAGCTTCTTGCTCAGTTACTGTATAATTACCTTCGTAAGGACTCGGCTAGCAAATGCAACTGCGTTGTACTTGCCATCAGTCTTCTGAGCTAGTATGGCACCTATGCCAATAGAACTAGCATCAGTTGTCAGATAGAAGGACTTAGAAAAATCTGGAAATTTCAAAATTGGAGCAGATGTTAGCTTTTCTTTTAGAGTTTAGAATGCTCTTTCTTGATAGAAGGTCCAAATGAAAGGAGCATCTTTCTTAAGCAACTCAGAGCAGCAGCTGTGGAAGAAAAATTGGCAATGAAAGATCTATAAAAACCTGCTAAGCTCACAAAGGATGTTATGGCATCAGCAGTTTTGGGAGTTGGAAAATTTAGTACTGCAGTTACTTTACTTTGGTCAGTCATAACACCTCTAGGAGTGACTACGTGACCAAGAAACTTGATTTCGGATCTGAAAAATTGACATTTAGACAGTTTGATTTTTAAATTGGCTTCTTCAAGCTTACCATGTCTTTAGACATGACGATTACGTCATCTAAGTACACGATAAGTGCATTACCTATGAGACCTCTAAAGATATTAGTCATGAGCCTTGAGAATGGTATAGGGGAGGATCGTAATCCAAAGGCCATATGGAGGAAGTGATAATGACCTGTAGGAGTGGAGAATGCAGTTAGCTCTTGGCTGTCCTCGTGAAGAGGGACTTGCCAAAACCCTTGTAACAAGTCCAAGGTTGAAAAGACTTTATCTCCGATGTTACGTAAAAGATCACCAAGTACAGGAAGTGGGAAGCGATCTGGAATAGGTTTTGCATTTAACTTCCTAAAGTCAATCACTGGGCACCAAGTACCATCCTTCTTAGGTACTAGGATCAAGGGCGCATTCCAAGGTGAATTGCTAGGTGCAATAACTCCATCATCAAGCATTTGATTGATCAATTCTGTGACAGCAACTTGTGAATGAGGCATTCTGTATGCAGGTATATAGATAGGTCTAGTACCAGGTTCAAGTGGGATATGATGGAACAATAAGTTCGTTATACCCATCTTCTCACTTGGTAAGGCAATGGCTTTATGACATGTGTTCAGAGTCAACAAACGCTTGACCTCATCTGGGAAGTCAGTAGCAGCTAAGTCTTTCTCCTCGGCTGGTGGAACGGATTGATCCAGTGAAGTGGATGAGGTCTTCCCGGTAGAAATAGCACCGACCCACTGGTCAGGTGACAACTCATCCTCTACCTGAACAGGGTAAGGATAGTGAACAAGGTCAACAAGATTGGTATTTGCTCTGAGACGAACACTGTGACCAGAAGTGTTAGCTAGGAAGAAATGGATCTTACTATCTCTTACAACATGTAAGGATGGCTCAACAAATAAACCCTTTACTTTGCAGGAATCACTGTCAACTAGGACGTTATCACCATCTGGAACACTAGAACAACAACAGACACTCTAGTGAGGGCACTAGCTGCGACAGAAACGTCTTTCTGCAGACGGCATGTGACATCAACAAGAGATGGCATTACTAGTTGCAAGTAATCGCTTTCTGACAAGGCATCTCCTGTGGAGAAACTACTACTTGAACTAGCAGACATTGCAGGGATAGGCTGCACACTCAAGGTAGTCAGAGCGTCCTCAGACACTTGAGGTAACTGGACACTATCTTGCAAGCCTGCAGTTAACCCCAAAATGGTACGATCAAGTCATCAATTTGGGCATGCCATCGATAAGGGTCGAGCACAATGCGTAAGTCTCGCATGGAAGCAAATCCCAGTAGAAGATCACCAGGGAAAGTAATCTGGTCGACAACAAGGAAGGAAGCAGTAAAGTCTCTACCTTGGATAGAAAAGATGAGGGAAGTCCAATCTCGGACACGCAGGTGAGAACCAGCTACTCCACTAAGGGAGGACACATGAGTCGGTTCTACGAGAAGGACATGTCGTAACTACTTATCCCTAAACAAACTAGACCTGATAATATTGACTTGCGCACCAGAGTCCATGAACAAATGAACGGGCATATTATGAACAGATGCTTGCACTATAGGGCCTATGGTTGCATTGGAAGTTATGTGCAAACAAAAAGGTGGATTGTCATCAGAAAAGATTTGTTCCACTTCATCCCCAAAATCATCTACGTCAGAGACGTGTGAAGCAACATCAGCAAGATTGTCATTCTCGAGACTGCTTAAGGCTTCAAAGGAATTGTGAACGGGGATGGTGTACTCACTATCACCTACTGTCACCATGGGACGGTTTGACTGGGGTGCTCAAATTCCCCAGAATTGGAAGGAGTAGCCTGGTTCTGGTTAGTCTGAGAACCACGACGTCTGTTTCCTCTCCTGGTTCTACGGTTGGAACGGCCACGGAAAGGTCTAGAGTACTGAAGGTTGTAGAGAGCATTGCACTCAGATGTGTCATGCCCATGTATTCTATGATAAGTACAGTAGGGAAGATCTGACTGGTACTCATCATCAGTACGACGCCTCTTAGGGTGACTATCAGGACAATTAATTGCAATATGGCCACGGAAACCACAGTTGTAACAATTCCACCGACTATGGTTACTGAATATACTATGAATACTATGAGGTTTATAATGACTGTACACTGGTCCTTGGTGATCGCTGCGATGGTTGACGACCAGGATTTGCCGCTGTGGCACAAACAAGAGGTGGTGCAGACTGAGGCATAGGTGTGAAATTACTTTTGATACACGTGAAAGTACCCTGGGGGCACAAGGAACGTACATGATTTAGGGCTGTAAGTGGTTCCATAGTCACAGTTGGAGGATTAGCCTCATAAGCACACACGGAAGCAGGCGGCATTAGTTCTTTGATTGCTCCAAAAGCTGCTATTTTAGCAAACGATGCTGTGGATGGTTTATCCTCGTCAGGGACAAAAGCTGAGGACTGGACAGCATTGATAAATTGATGATAAAAGTTTATCTAATCTAACAGCAAATACACTCAACGATTCATTAGTCATGGGTGTAGCATTCACGAGTTCCCGAAGAACGACATATGGATCAGCTGTTTTTACTGGTACAAGGAAAGAACGAATCAGTTCCTCATATTGTGACCACTTAGTAAGATTCCGGAAGTCTCGCATTTCAAGGAGATCAACAACGTGAACAGCAGCAGGGGACCGATGAACTTCTTTCGCAAGTCTGATAAGACTTTCCTCTGAAGGAGGACCATCAACTAGAGCATTAACACGAGAACGAATGGCAGTAAACCATGCTTCAAGACTATGTACATGGCCATTGAATAAAGGTAACGCATCAAGGGAATCACGAGTAAAACTATAGTGTCTCAGTGCCTGGGTCGGTCTGTCAGTCGATAAGGAACTATGAGGACTGATGACAGGAGCAGCAGTAGCCTGAGAGGTCTGAGTGTCGACATTCACTAAAGTATCACTTGAAGGTATGTGAGGCATAATGGCAAAGAAGTTGCACAAGAACAAATAAGGCAAAAATAATGAATAATAAAAATGACACAAAATGCTAAAATTGAAATAAAAGAGATGTAACTAATTCTGCAGAATAAAAAAAAAATGTCTTAAGATACATTACAAGAGGAAGGACAACTCAATGTAAGGGACTGTTGGCCAAGATGAAGAAAATACATTGAAATTTACAAGTAAAAATATTACTGGAGGTTGAATTAAATGCAAAATGAGATGTCTGTGCTCTTGCTAATAAAGAAATTAATTAATAAAACTGTAAATCAATGTAAAAAGTATAAAATAAAATCAATAAATTGTATACAGAGAGATAACTGAGAAATTTAAATATTTTCTAAGAGTGCATAAACAAAGTTTAAATATAATGCAAAGACATCAGGAAAAATAATAAAATGAAAAACAGGACACTCAAACAATAATGAACTGAAAATAATGCATAAAAATATGAATAAAAGAAAATAATTCACTGCAGAACAAATGCAATAAAATAAGGCACAGAAATAATCAATGCAGCAATAAAAGTTACACTAGGAAAATGTAGGTTAAATAATAAAAATAAAAATATTAAGGAAGACTGATTGAACACTGATTTCTACACCATAGGAAGGTTAGCATAAACACCACTGACCACAAATGCAAGCTGGAGATTCGTCTGTAAAAATTTGCATTTGTGGACACAGTGGTGCCTATGCTAACCTTCCTGTGGTGTAGAAATATACCTAGTTGGACGAATCTTATTGTGGCTAGCTGGTCCAGTGGCTAACGCGACGGTCTGGAGTTTGGAGATTCTCTGATCGCGGGTTCTATTCCCGCCCGTGGTATGGATTTTTTATGCATTAATTCTACCTTCATTTAGGTATTGTATTTAAAATTTACTTTATTTGGTTCATCTTTTATCACAGTGATGTGGTGGTCGTTCATGCCCTGGGTTTATCATATACAGTGTGACACAATATGCAAATAAAGAACAAAAAGTCATCCAGGATATTGCAAGAAGCCCAAAATATTTCTACACATATGCAAAATCCAAGATAAGAACTACCTGTAAAATTGGGCCATTAATGAGAGGAGGTTCACACACTGACGATGAACAGGCAATGAGCGAAATGCTCAGTCTTATAACAGTCGGTATTCAACAACCCACTAAATGCTACAAATTTTTTTTTTAATTCCATCGAACCTGGTCCATGGTCGGGCTCCAAGAGTAGTAAGACACTCGAAACTCATCAAAGGTATACATCGGAAGGCCGTGCAGACCAACTAGCTGACATTAGTACTAATCCCATAGAATTCGAGAAAGAAACTGAAAACATTCCCACTCAGCACCTGGACCAGATTCACGGAATTCCTTATTTATTAAAAAAAAACATATACCAATAGCATGAACTCTCGGTATTTTTTGGCGAAAAAGGTTAGATCTAGGTGAAATATCAGTGACGCAAAGGGAAGCAGTAGAGCTCTAGCAAAAAATTACAGACATCCCACATCATAAAAGACTTCGAAAGAGTGATGAGATGCCATATTACAAACTTCATGGAACAGCAAAGTCTGTATGACCCAAACCAGAATTACGGAGGGGTTGGAAGAAAACTCAAACGGAGATGCGATATATACAGATTTTGCAAGTGCGTTTGACAAATGAGGGTCATAGGCATAACGAAGAAGGTAGGCAGATGTATTTTGAGGTTTATGACATACAGTGCAATGATTAGTAAACAGAGCAAAATCCAGGATCAACGAGGTGAAAGGCTAAGTACCCAAAGGCATTGTCCTGGCACCTCTGCTGTTTCCAGATAACACTAAAATAAGCAGAAAGTCACCTCAGTAGAAGACACTGAAATGTTTTAGGAAGAAAATGGTGTTTACCAATGGGCAGTGGAGAACAAAATAACTTTCAATAGTGACGAGTTTAAGCTGCTTAGAAATTGAGAGAATGGAGATATGAACTTTGTATACAAAACTCAAGAGGATCGTCAAATAGAAAGAAAGGAACACGTGAAAGACCTAGGAGTAGTTATGTCAGCTGATCTTCCTTTCAAAGGCAAATGTCACGACAGTCATGAAGATGTTGGGGTGGATAGTGAGAACTTAGGAAACAAGGGAAATAGTACCAGTAGTGACACTTTTCAAATTACTTGTGCTCTCTCGTTTGGAATATTGTTCATGGTTGACGACACCGTTTAGAGCAGGAGAGAGATCAGAGCTGGAACAGATGTAGAGAGTACTTGAGGGCCTTGTCCCAAATATGTATATTGCCATAGCAACATACTGGAGTGAGAGATATGGGAGGAAGTGAAAAATAAGCCCAGTGAAAAGCGAGGGCGCCGTGGGTACAATAACAAAACGTTGCATCAACATTGTGGCGCCCAGACAATTCAACATCTTGCCAGAAGATATCAGAAACACTGCTGGGACAAGTGTAAAATCTTCAAGAGGAAACTGGACAAGTATCTTCACCAGGTGCCAGATCAACCAGGCTGTGATGGATACGTGGGGCAGCGGGCCTCCAGCAGCAACAGCCTGGTTGATCAGGGAAGTGCCGGACGAGCCTGGCGTATTGCCGGGCTCTGAGAGTAGTTAAATTCTCGAAACTCTTCAAAGATATATCAAAGATAAGGTAGAAGATCAGCCAGGCTGTGATGGATATGTGGGGCAGCAGGCTGCCAGCAGCAACAGGCTGGTTGACCAGACCAGCTCCAGACAAGCCTAGCTCAAAGGCCGGGCTCCGGGATTAGAGCAACTCTTGAAACCCATCAAAGGTATACCAAAGGTTTCAAAGGCACGTACAATGTGAGGATCGTACTACATGAATAGTGATGGTCGAAGAGAGTGTCGTGATCGTACACTGTGTAATGGTCGCGCGCAGTGAAGTGGTATAGTGTGGTCGTGCACTGATGATTGCAGTGTTATGGTTGTGCATTCAGTGGCCATACAGTGTGGTGGTTGTATGTAAGGTGATAATTGTGCATAGCAGTGGCCATTCTCAATTTATGCAATGTGCTGGTCATAGTGTGTTGGTCATGCTTACATAATTGGTGCTTGTTTAGTGACAGCCATAGCATCTGCTCGTACACCAGATAGTACACAGTGGGATAGTAGTACAGTGTTATAATCGCATACATTGTGGTGGTCGCACAGCGTAATAGTCGTACGTAATTTGAACGTAATCAGTGTGACGGTTGTACTGTGGTGGATGTATTTAGTATCGTAATCGTACTCTGTGGTCGTTGACTGGTCGTGCACAGTGTGTGGCCATACACAGTGTGTGATTGTACGCAGTATGCTGTGGTTGTCCTGTGTGGTGGTCATACGCAGTGTATGATGATGTACACAGTTTGTGGTAATTGTACAATCTGGTCAAACACAGTCTGGTGGTGGTAATGCGATGTGTCAAGTTTGTACAGTGAGTGGTCATAGTGTGTGGTGATCGTACACTGTTGTGTTCATAGTGTTGTGGTCATACGTATACGCCCACTGCTGTGGGCATATATTGTTAGGGTCGTATGGTGGGGTGGCTATTCACTGTGATAGTCATACTTTGTGTTTGTTATATATAGTGTGATAGTCGTGATGTCGGGATAGTCGGGAGTAGAAAACCTCTCCGCCCTCATCAAAGGTATATCAGAGGTAAGATAAAGGCAGTGTGGGGGTCGTACACAGTGTGAAATTATCCAGGGAATAGCCCTGAACCGGTGATAGATGAAGTTCCATTGATTAGGGTTAAGTGGTTGCAAATGTGCCCTTGGGGACGAATAACTGACAGCTTAGTGCCTGTGAGCAAGAGATTTTTTAGTAATTAAGATCTATAATTAGAATGTTTCCATGTAACAGACCGTAATGAAAGGGAGACTGTATTGACTGTGTTAAGGTCGAGTTAGAAACTTGGTTGATTGTCGTATGTGAAAAAATGACCGGCGTAGGGAAACATATTATGAGAGTTTTGCTTGGGTTATTTTGGCAAAGCAGGGTGGAGATAAACACACATCTGCATAGAATACTTTATATGAGAGCTTTGCAGCGAGTCTTCAAGATGAAAGTAAACAAATACCTGCACCAGGGGCCGGTTTAATCAGGCTTCCAAGAATATGTGGGACAGCGGGTCGCTGGCTGCAACAGCCTGGTTCATCTGGCAAGCACCAGACCAGTCTGGCCCAGGGGTCGGGCTGCCCTAGTAAGAAAACTCTCGAAACCCATCAGAGGTAAAGGTATGTGTTGACAAGACGCGCACAGCCAACGCCAGCCCCGAAAAGGCGAGCAGCTGGCATGGGAGCTGGAGACGGGACAGTGATCTCATCTTTCTCAAGTCTGACCAGACAAAGAGGGAGATGTAGCGTGAGTCACTCTGAGCCTTTGTGAACTTTGTCCACCAGATGGCTGGCAGGTGCCCCATGCCAGCTAAGCGCCAAACACAAATGCCAGCAGAGCTTGCAAGATGATGGCAGCAACACTTATACCACTTTTCTGAAATACATCGTGTGACACTGCTGTTTTCCTTGTGGGAAACAGAAAGCGTCTCAGTCGCAACATTCCTTGGAAGTAGAAAGAATTCTTTTGGTTCTGTGTTTGGATTCGTGAATGGGGTGTGAAAGAAATCTAAGTGTGGTAAAGATGTTTCTAATGGTGCTGCATTCCTTCTCCAGAAATTCACAGCTGCACCCTGTTGGCTTTAGTCTTAAGATCAATCCTTTTAAAATACCACGCTTGTTTTTATCATAATCGGAATAATAGCGTACGAGGTCATTTTTTAGTAAGTTTATGGTACACCTTAAACTTTAGGAATTCTTGTTTGATAAGATTAACTACAGGAACGGGAAAAGTGTCCTGTTCCTTTTCTAGTGTGTATTGAATAGAGAGCTTCACCATACTGAAGTTTTTGGAATTCTCCAGGCTGAATCGTCGAAGTGTGAAAATTAAAATGTTATAGACACGCTCAGCCTCTAGGGATTCCATGTAGATATTTGCAAGAATTGTACTGATGTAAGATCCCATTGCCATGACAAATTTCTGTTTGAAACGTCTGGAATCATCTTGTGTAGGAGGTCTCTGATTTGTTCCGTGGGCTCTCTAGTGAGCGGTGAGGTGATATCCAAGATGGCTATTTTTTTTTATTTCTCTTAGCAGGTATTTGGATTATCTTCATTAGGTCTTCTGAATGTCGTAAATGGGCATTGCTGGTGGTTCCTAGAAGCTTAGATGGGTAATTGGCGAGTGTAGCTGCTAATGTGTGGAGTGTACTGCTAATTTCAGATGATGTAGAGTTGATGGGGATGTTAGGTTTGTGTCTTTTATAGACCATACATATTGGCCGGTTTGTGGCTAGAAAGAAGATGGTAGTTTCATACTTTGTTCAGACTTACTGAAAATTCGGCATGTATTGGTAAAGAATAGCTTAGTGACTTAATATTTGGGTAAGGAATATGTGGTGTTGTCGTTCAGGAGTTCTATTATATTTTTATCATAAGTAATAATGTCTATGATGAAGATTCGTCTTCCTTTGTCAGCAGTGCTAATTCTAATGAGTGTGCAGTGGACGAAGCTTCTGAAGTCACAGTGTAGCGTGTTAGGAAGTGTGGATTGAGGGTTTCCTAGTCGCTACAGTAGTTGCATGTGCTAAATGTATTTTTTGCTTGTGTTTGTGAATTCCTATGATGAATTTAAAGCCTTAAGGTTAAGAAGTCTGCTTCGGTGTTGGACAAGGTTTTCCTAGATATGGTTTGGATGATATCTTGCCTGTTTATATTCTTCCATGACCTCGTGCAAAGGAAGTTGCATTTCTGTTCCAATTTCCGTTTCTGGTCCTTAATTGCTCTGGATATCTCATGTCTATTGCTTTCCATTATAGGTCTCTCCTAAGTATCACGTGGTTGAAGTTCGTTGTTGCATGCAAGGTGGAATGCTTCTTTGGCTTTAACGGGGAAAATTGAAGCACATTAAATCCCGAAATGAGCGAGTTTCAACCCATGGCAAGCCAGTCGTACAACTAGCAGGCCAGTACGCTATCTACATCCTTCTAGATAGATCTAGAGAGACAGTGGAAAGAGGTGTTCAAAGTAGGTGAGATTTGCAGGTAGAATTTGAGTGGAGTCATATTCTCAATGCATCTCTACAGACAACTGTTTCTGTTTGAAAACTACAGTTGCTTCGTAGTATTGCAACTCCATTAGGGACATCTTCTCAACACTCAGGTTTCCTTTACACTTCATTCACGATTACAGAAACAGGGTTCAAAGAAGTTTTTCTGTTCTGAAGGAAGACAATGACTACGACGACATGTGCCTCGTTTTTCTCAAAGGGAAAACAGCAGACATCGTCATGCAGTCCTTTCCGAAAAATATTTTTTTATTTTTTGCCCTCAACACCTCAAGCACCATCAGACTTAACACCGAGACACACATCCAACATCTTCCTTGTGGGATATGTGACAAAAAGTAAACAGTTGAAACCTCTCGTGCTCCTCGCACCGGGATTGAGGAACATCAGTGCGTGTACGACACACAGCACCAACAACACGTGTTATCCACAGGGAGAAACTAGCACACCAAATATAGAGAAAGAATGCCAAGGAATAAAACTCATAATGTCTAGTGGCGGCATTAATCATCACTCAGCATACGATCGAGATGAACCAGTGTGTTTTCAGTGTGACTTATATCCAACTCAACCAGCCAACACTTCCACAAAATTAGATGTACATTTGCATTTGCCGGTAGTCATTCTCTTACATCGTTTGTGTTAACTTGAAGCTCTGTATAGAGCTAAATGATAGGTTAGGTTAGGAAAGGTTCGTCAGGAAACAGGACAATTGTTTCCTGACGTGGGTCTTAGTCATATGATGACCCGCAGCTAAACTTTTTAGCCATCCGAGGCCTTCAGCTGGCTTACCGGTCCACCCCTATAAAAATTATGGTTATATTTCCTATTAGAAATTACATAATAGCGAAACGTTGTCACAATAAAATGTTGCTATCCTCCTGTGTTTTTTCCTCGTTAATGTAGGCAGTTATGTTGCTTTATGCTCTCGCACACGTACGTGTGTGTGTGTGTGTGTGTGTGTGTGTGTGTGTGTGTGTGTGTGTGTGTGTGTGTGTGTGTGTGTGTGTGTGCGCGCGTGTGTGTGTTAGTTACCATTTTCTCCTAGGCACATGTCGATTGTTAATGTGTGTGTGTGTGTATGCACCTAATTATGGTTGCAGGGGTTGATTCATAGCTCCTGGCCCCTCCTCTTCACTGATCACTACTGGGTCATTCCCTCCCTGCTCCGTGAGCTTTATCATACCTCTTCTTAAAGCTATGTATGGATTCTGCCTTTACTATATCACTTTTCAGACTATTCCACATCCTGACAATTCAGTGACTGAAGAAATACTTCCTAACGTCCCTGTGACTCATCTGAGTCTTCAACTTCCAATTGTATCTCCTTGTTGGCGTGTCCCATCTCTGAAACATTCTGTCCCTGCCCACCTTATCGATTCCCCTCAGTATCTTATATATTGTTATCATGTGTCCCCTATCCCTCTTGTCTTCCAGTGTCGTCAGGTCGATTTCCCTCTCCTCGTAGGAAATGCCTCTTAACTCGGGGACTAGTCTCCTTGCAAACCTTTGCACTTTCTCTAATTTCCTGATGTGCTTGACTAGGTGTGGATTCCAAACTGGTGCTGCATACTCCAATATGGGCCTGATGTACACGGTGTACAGAGTCCTCAGCGACTCCTTACTGAAATGTCGGAATGCTATTCTTTGGTTTGCTAGTCGCCCGCATACCGCAGCAGTTATTTGGTTGATGTGCACCTCAGATGTGTTCGGTGTTATACTCACCTTAAGATCCTTTTCCTTGAGTTAGGTTTGTAGCCTTTGGCCCACTAGACTATATTCGGTCTGCGGTCTTCTTTGCCCTTCTTCGATCTTCGACTTTGCACTTGGCAGGGTTAAACTCCAGGAGCCATTTGCAGAACCAGGCCTGTATCCCTTTGTAGTCCTGCCTGGTCCTCCTCCGATTTAATTCTCATTAACTTGACATCGTCTGCAAACAGATACACTTCTGAGTCTATTCCTTCTGTCACATCATTCACATATGCCAGAAACAGCACCGGCCCTAGGACTGACCCCTGTGGAATGCTGCTTGTCACAGGTGCCCACTCTGACACCTCGTCACGTACAATGACTTGCTGATACCTTCCTGTCACGTATTCTCTGATCCATTGCATTGCCTACACTGTTTTACCTATTTGGTCCTCCAGCTTTTGCACTAACCTTTTGTGTGGAACTGTCAAAAGCCTTCGTACAGTCCAATGCAATCTACTCATCCTGTCATAGAACTCCAGTAGGTTTGTGAAACATGATTTTGTGTGTGTGTACTCACCTAGTTGAGGTTGCGGGGGTCGAGTCCGAGCTCCTGTGTGTGTGTATGTGTGTGTGTGTGTGTGTGTGTGTGTATATATGTGTGTATATTCATGTGTGTGTGTGCATATATGTGTGTGTGTGTGTATGTATGTATGTATGTATGTATAAGAAATATATATGTCGTGCCGAATAGGTAAAACTGGTCAGTTAGCAAGAATTCATTTAAAATTAAGTCATTTCTAAAATTTTCTCTTATACGTTTAAAGATATATTTTTTTCATTTATGTTAATATAAAAATTAATAATTTTGTACCAAAAGAACCTTAGAAAACTTACCTAGCCTTATTATATATTTTAGATAAATTTGCAGTAATTTAATAATAAACAAGCACAATGAAATATATATTTTTTCGTTAAGTTCAGAATGATTTTTGCAAAATTATTGCATACACAAATTTTAGATTGCTTTATTCGGCAAGAAGAGCGTTGCTATTTAAGCGAAAATCGCAAGTTTTACCTATTCGGCACATTATATATACATATATATATATATATATATATATATATATATATATATATATATATATATATATATATATATATATATATATATAAAAAGATTAGGTGATGAAAGATTGAATATCACACACACACACACACACGCAGTGCTCTGTGACTTTAAGTGTTTTGTGGACTACCTAAGGATACCTCAGAGGCCATTAAGTGTGTCAGGGTCATTGAACAACCCCTTAAGTTATTTACAAGTTGCCCAGTGTCATATAAGGGTGGTGAGAGCCACAGTTTTATAAGTGATCTAGAAAGTGATATTGGTGGCGTTAGACAGACGGCAGGCCTAGTGTGATATAGGCGGTGTTGCCACGTGTGTCACCCAAGAGATATAAAGTGAAATCAGTGTGTGACCAGTGAAAGAAGCACAGTAAATAGGACTAAATTATATATGGTGAAGAAACAAGAGGTGGAGGTATTACGACAGGACATCACAACGAGTTGGATACTCTACAGATTGCCTGCAAGTATTCGCCTATGCGTGATTTTGGAGATTCAGGTGTGGGTTCCAGGTTCTGCCAACTGTTTTGTGAACGATCACTCTTACTGTGAAAAGGAATAGGCTAACAAGTATTCATTAACGAATAGTAATTGGTAATTAAAAACAGAAACCAGGGCGGCAGACAGGTGTCTATTAGAGCCTCTAGGAAGAAGGATAAGCATAGAAGGTATAAGCTAATAAGGGGGGTTACTGGGTCAGCGTCAGGTCAGGAGCACTGCACCACGGGTAACGTGCATACCGAACGCACATACTCCTTAATACACCCAAGCATACATACATGCACATAAACACTCACACACTCAAATACTGAAACACACACACACACATCCCAAACAACCACACAAAAATGGGTTGCCAGAGAACAAGATGGAAAACCAGTGAACTGGAGGATGAGGCTGGGAAGGAAGATTGGGTAACAGAGCTCATGAAAAGGGAGCAAGAATGGGGAAGGAAGCTAGAAAAGCTTAGCAAGAAAAAGGAGAGGATAGCTGCAGACAGCAGGAAATGGGAGCTACAAGTCACAGCAGCAAAGGCTAAGATACAGAGCTTAGAAGAGGAACTGAAAAATATGAAACAGTCCAGCGCACCAAAGAGCAGTACAGGCATGAAATCAGAAACTGCGACATCAGTCACAAGCTAAGCTATATGCAGAGACCCTGATGGACCACAGCAGTGCCCAGAAAAAGCTGATAAGGGAAAATGACAGACCACTGGGCACAGAGACAACAGATAGAGAAGAGACCGAAGAAAGGAAAGCTGCAATGGAAGCAACTAAATTGAATCAGAGGATACAAAGGAAAATGCAGTGGGAGAATGAAAGGGAGAGGTCAGTCTTTGTTTATGGGCTCAAGGAAGTTGGGGAAACTATGATGCATGAAGATGGGGAAGAGGGAGGTGAAAGAGATTAAAAGTATCATGAAAGCAATAGGAGAGGTCGACATGACCCAGCTGGCAAATTTTCTGATAATAGGGTAATTTGCAAGAGGAAGAAACTGACCAGTCAGTGATTTTCGAGTCAGAATCGGCTCAAAACAGGATCCTGCAGGAGAAACCACAACTAAGGGACATAGCATACTGGACGTACTGGATGGTGTACCTCGACCGTGACAGAACATGAGAAGAAAGGGAGAAACTAAAAGAGAGGGTACAAAGATGCAAGGAGGAAAGAGAAGCAAAGACAGAGATGGGCAGGAGAACCCAGACTCAGGAGGAAGAGCAAATACAGTACTCAACTCCAGCAACTGCAGTGCAACCCAAAACTCACACACCATTCTCACTGCTCCTACTCCCCTCATCACAAACTCCATCTTTACAGCAACCCCCATAGTTCCTTGACAGGTCTCCCACTTCCCCAACCCCAGTGTACCCCCCCAGACCACAGTTTTAGAAACAAAGTTGAAGGTTTGGTATACAAACATGGATAGAATAACAAATAAATGCGAGGAGTGGCATGAAAGAAGGAGACATTCCCAGACATCATAGCACTTGTAGAAACAAAACTTACCAGGATGATAACAAGACACAATGTTTCCACCCGGATATCAGATTCTCAGGAAAGATTGAGGGAGCAGACGCAAAGGAGGAGTTGTACTGCTCATTGAAAACCGTTGGGGATTTGAAAAAAATGGAAGGAAGGGGCAAAAGGGACTACATAGTAGGAACAGTTCAGTCTGGGGGCCCTAAGGTGATAATTGCCACAGAACTGCAGGAGGCCAAGAGAAGAATATGAAGAGAGCAGCAGAGCAATGATAGACACACTAGCTGAGGTGCCCAGAAGAGCTCACACAGGTAGAGCCAAATTACTAATTGTGGTTGATTTCAGTCACAAGGAGATTGACTGGGAAAACCTGGAGCCACATGGGGGTCTCGAAACATGGAGAGCCAAGATGATGGATGTGGTACTGGAAAACCTTATGCATCAACATGCTGGGGACACTACCGGAGAGAGAGGTGAGGATGAACCAGCAAGACTGGACCTAGTATTCACCTTGAGTAGTTCAGACATAGAGGACCTCACATACAAAAGGCTCCTCGGAGCCAGTGAACACGTGGTTCTGAGCTTTGAATACACAGTTGAGTTATAAGTGGAGAGGGTAGCGGGAATAGGATGGGAAAAGGCAAACTACAAAACGGGGGACTACACATTCATGAGGAACTTCCTGCAAGAGGTTCATTGAGAGAAGTGGTAGGAAAATCAGTAAACAAAATGATGGACTATGTGACAAAATGTAAGGAGGCAGAGGAGAGGTTTGTTCCCAAGGGCAACAGAAATAATGGAAAGACCAGAATGAGCCCTTGGTTTACCCAAAAGTGTAGGGAGGCAAAACTAAGTGTGCTAGAGAATGGAAAAAGTACAGAAGTCGAATAGCCAGAAACAAGAATGCACAGATAGGGAGGGAGGCCCAGCGACAGTGCGAAAACGACAGAGCATCTCAAGTTGAGTCTGACTCGAAGCTGTTGTATAGTCACTTTGGGGGGGGGGGAAACAACAGTCAAGGACCAGATAATCAGGCTGAGGAAGGAAGGTGGGGAGTTCACAAGAAACGACCAAGAAGTATGTGAGGAGTTCAGCATGAGATGTAAAGAAATATTCACAGTGGAGATGAGAAGGACTCTGGGAAATCAGAATTGGGTGATTCAGCAACAAGGGATACACCAACAACTGCTGGATGACACACAACCGAGGGGGTTGTGAAGAAGCTGCTATGTGAACTTGATACCTTAAAGGTGGTGGGAACGGACATCTCTCCATGGGTCCTTAGAGAAGGAGCAGAGATGCCGTGTGTGCCACTAGCAAAAATTACCACATCCATTGAAACTGGGTAACTACGTGAAGTATGGAAGGTGGCAGATGTAGTCCCAGTTTTTAAGGAGACAAACACGAGGCATTAAACTACAGACCAGTGTCACTGACATGTGTAGCATGGAAAGGGATGAAGATTATCAGGAGGAGAGTGGTGGAGCACCTAGAAAGTAGCAAGCTTATGAACGATAACCAGCACGGTTTCAGGGAAGCAAAATCCTGCGCCACAAACCTACTGGAGTTTTATGACAAGGTTATGGAAGTAAGACACGAGAGAGGGGTGGGTAGATTGCACTTTCTTGGATTGCAAAAAGGCCTTCGACACAGTTCCTCACAAGAGATTAGTGCAGAAGCTAGAGGATCAGGCTTGCATAACAGGAAAGTCACAGCAATGGATCAGAGAATACCTGACAGGGAGGCAACACCGAGTCATGGTACGTGATGAGGTGTCAGAGTGGGCGCCTGTGACGAGCGGGGTTCCACAGGAGTCACTCATAGGACCGGTGGTGTTTGTGGTATATGTGAATGACATGCCGAAAGGGATAAACTCAGAAGTGTCCATTTTTGCAAATGATGTGAAGTTAATGAGGAGAATTAAATCGGATGAGGATCAAACAGGGCTACAGGCTGCAAGCCTGGTCCAGCAGCTGGCTCCTTGAATTTAACCCCACCAAATGCAAAGTCATGAAGTTCAGGGAAGGGCAAAGAAGACTGCAGACAAAGTACAGGCTAGGGGGGCCAAAAACTGCAAACCTCACTCAAAGAAAAGGATCTTGGGCTGAGTATAATACCGAGCACATCTCCTGAGGCGCACATCAACTGCTGCAGCATATTGGCGCTTGGCAAACCTGAGAATACCATTTCGACATCTAAGGTGTCATTCATGAGACTACACTGTGTGCGTTAGGCCCATACTGGAGTATACAGCACCAGTCTGGAACCCACACCTAGTCAAACACGTCAAGAAATTAAAGAAAGTACAAAAGTTTGCAACAAGACTAGTCCCGGAACTGAGGGGTATGTCTTACGAGAAGAGCTTAAGGTAATTCAACCTGATGACAATAGAGGGTAGGGGGGACATGATAACGACGTATAAAATACTGAGAGGAATTGACAAGGAGGACAGGGCTCGAATGCTTCAGAGATAGGACACAGGAACGAGGGGCCACAATTGAAAACTCATGTGAGCAATAGGGATGTTAGGAAGTATTTATCTATCCTTAGTTGTCAGGAAGTGGAATAATCTGGAGACTGAAGAAGTGGAGGCAAGTTCCATACACTGCCTTGAGAAGAGGTATGATAAGGCTCTTAGGAGCTGGGAGAGAGTGACTTAGTATCGACCAGTGAAGAGGCGGGGCCAGGACATATGACCCGACCCCTGCAACCACATGTAGGTAAGTACACGTGTTAATATAACACACGTGTGTGTGTGTGTATTTGTGGACTGGGGTGAGGCTATCTGAAGAATGGTTGGCTTATAACTGTTCTTATAACTGGGGTAAGTCGACTTTACAAAGAGTGTTGCTATAACTTGTGTGGAAGGGTAAGGGGTGACTGCGTTGGCTTCACCAAGACTGACAATCGCAGGCCTAGCACTCTGCCTCGTAATTGTCCTCATTCTAACTTTCCCTTCAGTTCCCTTTGTTATGTAAATTCTCCCTCTCACGTCAATAGTGCCAGCACGTTATGCGTCACAAGGTGTCCATTACGCTAAAACAATATTAAGAAGTGTCGCCATTCATTCAGTACAGATTTACTCTCCCCATCTCTGTCTGTCTGTCTGTCTCTCTCTCTCTCTCTCTCTCTCTCTCTCTCTCTCTCTCTCTCTCTCTCTCTCTCTCTCTCTCTCTCTCTCTCTCTCTCTCTCTCTCTCTCTCTCAAACACTTTGCAACTAAGATTTTTATTATTGTGTGTAATTACGTTATTATTGTCACACTTTCTCTTACTAGATTGAAGATTTCTTTATTTTCTTAAGCATTTTATTAAAAAATCTTCTAATGCTTGCTAGATTGATTTAGATTTAGTTTATGTTACGGACTTCTACACCTAACTTGTGTGCCATAGTGTCATTTAAATGAGTAATCAGGTAATGTTATGGTCATATGAAGTTCTAAACCTATTGGAGACGGTCCTGCCGGGGTGCTATGATGCTTCTTGTCACCCCCTAGGCCGAGCACTGATAACTCCCGATACCATTTAAGTCTTCTTCCACTACCCAGTAGCACTTTCTTGCCACTTAAATTCAAAACTATGAGTATATAAAATAACAGAAGTTAAAATGGAGAAATTAATAAACAAATGAAATCCAGTTATTTATTCCACTCATAAAGAATGGATTGGGAATTTATAATTCCTCTTTTGTGTTCCACTCAAAAGAAAAGGTTACTGAGATTGGAAGTGATATGATGCTTTGTGTCGATGATTTATTAAACAATGGTGAAAAAATGAAACTCGTAATTTTCTGGTGGAATGTAATTTACACTTAATACAGTCCACTACAGTACATTTACACATATTTTACTTTTGCTTTCTGAGACAAACCACGGCTATACCTTGTCCTATCTGTCTTTTCACCCTGAAGTCTCCTCGTCTCTCTGGCAAACTCTTGTTGCCTGGGGCCCCTCTCTCATGTTAGCACACCTCTGCTCCCCATACCGGTCGTTACACAATAGCAGAGATGCCCCTTCAGAGACACTCCCTTCAGAGGTGCCCTTTCAGACACACCCCATCAGACACACCCCTTCAGACACACCCCTTCAAGGGCACCCCCTTAATACCTCTTGAGGAACACACCTTACCTGGAGTCTTCCTGGAGGGCATTCCGGGGATAAACGCCCCCGCGGCCCGGTCCATGACCAGGCCTCCTGGTGGATCAGGGCCTGATCAACAAGGCTGTTAATGCTGGCCGCACGAAGTCCAACGTACGAACCACAGCCCGGCTGATTTGTTACTGACTTTAGGTATCTGTCCAGCTCCCTCTTGAAAACAACCAGGGTTCTATTGGCAATTCCCCTTATGGCTGGTGGGAGGCTGTTGAACAGTCTTGAGCCACGGACACTTATTGTGTTTTCTCTTAGTGTACCAGTGGCGCTCCTACTATTCAGTGGGGGGTATGTTACATCGCCTGCCAAGTCTGTTGCTTTCGTAGGGAGTGATTTCTGTGTGCAGGTTAGGGACCAGTCTCTCCAGAATCTTCCAGGTGTAGATTATGATATCTCTCTCTCGCCTGCGCTCTAGCGAGTACAAGTCAAGTGGTTCCAGGCGCTCCCAGTAGTTAAGGTGTTTGATGGAACTTATACGTTCAGTAAAGGTTCTCTGTACATTCTCTAGATCTGCAATTTCACCTGTCTTGAATGGGGATGTTAATGAACAGCAGTATTCCAACCTAGAGAAATGTGATTTAAAAAGGATCATCATTGGCTTAGCATCTCTTGTTTTGAATGTTCTCATTATCCATCCGATCAGTTTCCTAGCAGATGTGATAGTGGCATTGTTGTGGTCCTTGAAGGTGAGATCTTTGGACATTACCACATCCGGGTCCTTGACATTGCTTTTCCGCTCTATTGTGTGATTGGAGTTTGTAGTATACTCAGTCCTAGTTATTATTTCCACCAGTTTTCCATAACGGAGTAGTTGGAATTTGTCTTCATTGAACATCATATTGTTCTCCGTTGCCCATTGGAAAACTTGGTTTATATCTTCTTGGAGATTTGCCGTGTCCTCAATGGATGACATTCTCATGCAGATCCTGGTATCGTCTGCAAAAGGTGATACGGTGCTGTGGTTTACCTTTAGGAACCCCCTTCATGGATGCCCCCCTTCATGGGTATCCCCCTTCATGGATATCCCCCTTCATGGATATCCCCTTCTGAGACACCCCCCTTCAGAGATGCCTTTTCACCCAAATGGGAGAGTTGAGGTAACATCAGCCGTTCTTAAAAGTTAATAAGGTACCACTGCTGACTTGCAACATTATTTTCCCCTTTTCTCTCCTGGAAAAAAAAAATATCACAGTTAGGAGAATGTAAGTGCACTGTACTGGACGTTAATGTTGCAAGAAATATGCACTACAGTGTATTTTATGATCTCTCTTCTCTGAGGATTGTTATAAATCTCTGTTATAAACTTCATACTTTCATTATTAGTGTAATAAATGATTGTATTTCTTGAATGGTTGTACTTATATTGTGGGACCTAAGTGGTGGGACACGATCAGCTGGTGAAGTACTTCTAATAACTTGGTATTTAAAATGATTATCAGTCAACTTTATTTCATGATATGCATACACCGCACATCACACATTACATCTACCCACTAATAGGTAAGATTAAGAAAAATACAAAATTCTTATTGATAAAAGAGTGAAATTACTTAGTTTGTAATAAGGCTATTTAGTGTTTAAATAAAAGTTCTTAAGCTCATGACTTTGTTAACTAACAAAGTCTAGCTTTTATTATATCTAAATTATTTAAAAAACATATGCAATATGCTTCAGTGAAAGGCTGGGAAAGTCACTTCGGTAATAAAAAGAGTCATTACCGAAGTGACTTGAAAGAAGTACCTGTGATATACATGTGGCAGGTTTCTAGAATTTTTCTACCCTCTCATATTGGCCTTAGGCCAAACTTTTCTGTTGACTGCTCTTTTAACCAGACTGTTGCTGTTGGTGGTCCAGTGCTCCATATAGCTGTCATGGCATGGTTGATTAGCCACTTCCAGTTAATGATCAAGTTTCCCTCTGAGATTTCTACACTTGTTTCGGCAGTAATTCTTATATTTACTGGTAGGTTAAATAGTCTAGGTCCATTGATGCTGGAACAGTGCTTTCGTATTGTGCCCATGCTGATCCTGCTCTTCATGGGGTCTCTCTTTTTACACTTCCTCCCACATCTCTAACTCAAGTAAGTTGTTTTGGTATTGTGTAAATTTTTGACTAGGCTCTCAAATATCTTCAATGTATATATTATCAGGAATCTGTTCCTTTTTCTCTCCAGAGAGTATATTCCAAGTACCCTGAGGCATTCCCATAGTGTAAATGGATTAATGGGGGTGAGTGCAGGCGGTAAACGTTCTCTGTACCCATTCCAGCTCTGATATTTCTCCTGCCTTGAGCGGAATGGTCAGCCCAGGACAATATCCTAGAGAGAACACGAGTCATTGGAATAGTGTCACCAGTAACGGTGATTATTTTTTAAGATGAGCTTTGTCTTTTGTTATTTTAGCTACGTAGCTTTATAAATTAAGGTGGTTTCAGTTTTGTATCATAATTCCAACACTTGTATTAAAAACGTTAATGTTTGTCTTCGATCAAGAGAGAGGAGGAGAGGAAAAGAGGAAAATTAAATGGAGTAGAATTGAGAAAATAACTATCAAGAAAGCTAGAGAGGGAGAGAGAGAGAGAACACCAGAAAAAACAGGTAAAAAACAGAGAAAATGTATTAATAAAAACGAGAAAAACGTTTATTTCTGGCTCTAAATATCAAGTGAAAATACACGTTAACGACATATCCACAACAAAACAAAAATGAATTAGTCCTAATTTGTAAAGGTTAGTGTAAAACATTATAGACCAGGTAGAGGGATGACGCTAACTTCACACATTATGCAGTAAATGATGCAACAACTTAGGTAACTAGTCACAGGTGTCACCTGAAATTACCTGTGTACATACCTGGGTAACATGGTATTAAAATGCATAGAAATGGGCAAAATTTCCATTAAATGTTAAACTTAACATCATGTTTGAGATCGGGCCGCGGGGGCGATGACCCCCTCCCGGAAAGCATCCTTCAGGTATCCTTTAAGAGCATTCCTGGCAAACCTATATGCGTTGTTAGCACCAACAGCCTGACAGGTCAGGCCTGCAACCAGACAGCTCATCACACCCAGTGATAAGCGTTCAGATTCGAACGTTGCGCCTTTGTTTTCCTCGGCCACCTTGTTGCCAGACGTATCGAGATAGGTTTTTGTAGCTTGCTTTTTTATGGGTAAAATATACTTTTTTTTTTTTTTTTTTTTAGATTTATATAACTTAATCTAAACTACATAAACTTATTCTAACTTTAAATAAAGAAAACAGTACTCTTGGACATAGAGTAAATAGTACTCGAGGACAAAAGGAAAATAGTACTCGAGGACATATTTGAAGGGTTAAGAAAATGAGGTTTATATTCCGCATCAAAAATCTGACATTGTAAAATGAAAATGCTTTAAACCAGGAGGCTAGGTCTGGGGCCTCGCCACGGGCCAGGTCTGGGGCCTCGCCACGCGCCAGGTCTGGGGCCTCGCCACGCGCCAGGTCTGGGGCCTCGCCACGCGCCAGGTCTGGGGCCTCGCCACGCGCTAGGTCTGGGGCCTCGCCACGCGCCAGGTCTGGGGCCTCGCCACGCGCTAGGTCTGGGGCCTCGCCACGGGCCAGGTCTGGGGCCTCGCCACGCACCAGGTCTGGGGCCTCGCCACGTGCTAGGTCTGGGGCCTCGCCACGCACCAGGTCTGGGGCCTCGCCACGGGTCAGGTCTGGGGCCTCGCCACGGGTCAGGTCTGGGGCCTCGCCACGGGTCAGGTCTGGGGCCTCGCCACGCGCCAGGTCTGGGGCCTCGCCGCGGGCCAGGTCTGGGGCCTCGCCGCGGGCCAGGTCTGGGGCCTCGCCACGCGCCAGGTCTGGGGCCTCGCCGCGGGCCAGGTCTGGGGCCTCGCCACGGGTCAGGTCTGGGGCCTCGCTGCGGGCCAGGTCTCGATCCTCGCTGCGCGCCAGGTCTGGGGCCTCGCCACGGGTCAGGTCTGGGGCCTCGCCGCAGGCCAGGTCTGGGGCCTCGCCACGGGTCAGGTCTGGGGCCTCGCAACAAGCCAGGTCTGGGGCCTCGTCACGCGCCAGGTCTGGGGCTTCGCTACGGACCAGGTCTGGGGCCTCGCAACAGGCCAGGTCTGGGGCCTCGCAACAGGCCAGGTCTGGGGCCTCGCCGCGGGCCAGGTCTGGGTCCTCGCCACGCGCTCCTCGCCACGCGCCAGGTCTGGGGCCTCGCAACAGGCCAGGTCTGGGGCCTCGCCGCGGGCCAGGTCTGGGTCCTCGCTGCGTGCCAGGTCTGGGACCTCGCTGCGCGCCAGGTCTGGGACCTCGCTGCGCGCCAGGTCTGGGGCCTCGCTGCGCGCCAGGTCTAGGATCTCGCTGCGCGCCAGGTCTGGGACCTCGCCACGGGCCAGGTCTGGGGCCTCGCCACAGGCCAGGTCTGGGGCCTCGCCGCGGGCCAGGTCTGGGGCCTCGCCACAGGCCAGGTCTGGGGCCTCGCCACGGGCCAGGTCTGGGGCCTCGCCACGGGCCAGGTCTGGGGCCTCGCCACGGGCCAGGTCTGGGGCCTCGCCACGGGCCAGGTCTGGGGCCTCGCCACGGGCCAGGTCTGGGGCCTCGCCGCGGGCCAGGTCTGGGGACTCGCTGCGCGCCAGGTCTGGGGCCTCGCCACGGGCCAGGTCTGGGGCCTCGCCACGGGCCAGGTCTGGGTCCTCGCCACGGGCCAGGTCTGGGGCCTCGCCGCGGGCCAGGTCTTGGGCGTCGCTGCGCGCCAGGTCTGGGGCCTCGCCGCGGGCCAGGTCTGGGGCCTCGCCGCGGGTCAGGTCTGGGGCCTCGCCGTGCGCCAGGTCTAAGACCTTGCCACACTCCAGGTCTGGGGCCTCGCCGTGGGTCAGGTCTAAGACCTTGCCGCGGGGACCATAACCCGCTGAAAAATTCCCAGGTAAACACACTAATGTGATCAGTATTAGAGTACAAAATACAGTATTTAAAA
This sequence comes from Cherax quadricarinatus, assembly GCF_038502225.1. Taxonomy (NCBI): domain Eukaryota; kingdom Metazoa; phylum Arthropoda; class Malacostraca; order Decapoda; family Parastacidae; genus Cherax; species Cherax quadricarinatus. The sequence goes on along the minus strand of NC_091300.1, from coordinate 40,916,958 downwards.
AAAATCTGAAATACTGTATTCCTTAAGCCGTAATATACTTTTTTTTCATGGCTTTCTCGGCATATATAAGACATTTTTCTGGCACTAAGGCAGCAGCAGCCTGGGTGGTCAGGCAAGCACCAGACGAGCCTGGCCCTGGGTCGGGTTCCGGGAGTAGGAAAACTCTCGAAACTCATCAAAGGTAAAGGTATATCACGGGTTTCTCTCCGTGTCATCATTTACTGACAAAAATAAAATCGTCTTGGTTGAGGACAACGGATCTCCGTCTTCCGTCCCTCCATCTTCCGTCCCTCCATCTTTCCCCTACATTTTCCGTCCCTCCTTCCATCCCTCCATCTTCTGCTTCCCATCTCCTCCCCCATCTTCTGCTCCCCCATCTTCCACCCCTCCGTCTTCCTCCCTCCCAGATATACTGTAGGTAAATTGGAATGTACTCCGAACATTACTAAGCTTAGAACAAGTATTAGAGTATTAGACAATTTCATTGTGACCCAAACTCAGTAGTTAATTCGAATTATTGGGAGGAGGATAGATATATATAGAGAGATAGATATAGAGATATACATATAGATATAGAGATATAGATAGATATAGTAGATAGAGAGTCAGAGCCAGTCAGTAGCTCAATGTTCACAAGTCTTCTACGCCGAACTCAATTTCAACTTGCGGTCTCTGTCATCAAAGATTCAAAACAGATTTATGCTGTGGTAGGTTTGCTTCACTTTTTTGCGTTTTTGTTTGATTTTTTTACCTATGCTGGTTCTCTCTGAATATTAATGAATAATTGCTTTAAAAAACCTGTTATTTTTGTTGTTGTTGATGTTGGTACTGTGGGGTTTTGATTCATTAAGTTGTTTGCGTTTGTAATATACACACATGGAAAAAAATTATCGTTCTTGATTAATAATTTTCCCTCCTCCCTCTCTCGTCTCTCGCTCTCCTCCTCTCTCCTCTTTCCCTCTCCTTTCTCTCTCTCTCTCTCTCTGGTTTAGCGCTTCTTTTTGATTATAATAATAATAATAATCTCTCTCTCTTTTACACAGGGTTTGACAAGGTTAGGTTAAGGATCCCTAGCTTTATTGACAAACTATTTACAAGTTAAGGATTCCTAACTTTATTGACAAGCTAAGAGCTGTTACCTACATCAGCTCATTTGAAAGCATTTTTATTGTTATGAAACATACAAGTAGGGAACAGGATGAAGTTGGAGCCATCTGTGGGCCAGCATTTTCATTTGATCAACTGACTTTATCTCGTTAACATCATAATGCTGTACGAATGTGTTCCAAACTCGAGTTATCCTGGGGATAAATGATCTCAGATGAAGTGATGTTCTGAAGAAGGGTACAGCCAGAATGAAGTTGCTGCTCTCTGCCCGTCTTGTGGTATAGAAGCTTGTTTCTCGCTGTCTTCGAAGTGGAGCCAAGTGTGGTACTTTGACCATGTTGGCCTTGTACATAACAGTAAGGCCACCCACATCCCTCCTGTGTTGAAGGCTCTGCTGAAACGACAGATCTATAAAGGATGAGTCCAGGCGAGAGATGAGTCATCTTGCTCTGTTCTCTGCTCTGTCAAGCAGTCGCAGATGAGAGGGGAGGCAGGTAAACCACATGCAGGATACGTCGAAGTTCTGTGAGCTTCTTGGCTGCTTTGTTTGCAAGATTTACAACGTGGTTCTTCATGGTCAGTTTGGAGTCAAATTTCACCACAAGGATATCAACTTCTTCCCCAGATACCAACACACTCTTATTCATACTTACGGACATGGTGCCTAGAGACCATCATTTGTGTTTTCTCAGGTGCAAATATTACTTGCCATCGGTTTCCCCAAGCTGATATAGCTCTTAGCTGGCGATTGATATAGCTTAGAGCAACTGGCATTTCTTCTCTTGGATAAGCAAATGTCAGAGTACAGTCGTCTGCATATGCATGGGATTCTAGGATGAGATGAAGAAGGTCATTGAAGTAGACATTCCATAACAACGGTCCCAGCAAAATTCCTTGTGGAACACTTGTCCCAATAGGATGTCTTGCTGATTCTGTTCCATTGAGAACTACCCTTACAGATCTGGTGCCATTTAGTGGAGAGGTTTAACAACATTTAGTGGAGAGGTTTAACTACAGATCAGCAGCAGAGTAACGTTTCCTGAAGCATATTGACGGTCACAAAATAGAGAATGGTAGTCAGAAAACTCTGTCATTTGTCTTGAGATTATTGTCTCAAGGATCTTGCCAGTGATTGACAGGAGTGACACTGGTCTGTAGTTGCTGATTTCTGCTGTGCTCTTCTTTTTGTGAACAGGGACTACATTTGCCTCTTTCCACAGAGAAGGCCATTTACACTGTACTAGGCAGTGCTGAAAGATGCGAGTTAGAGGCACTGCTAGCTGGTCTGCACATCTCGGCAATCTTGGGCTCAACTTGTCTGGGCAGACAGCCGTTTCTTGGTCAAGCGATTTAAGAAGGAAATACACCTCTCTCTCTCTCTCTCTCTCTCTCTCTCTCTCTCTCTCTCTCTCTCTCTCTCTCTCTCTCTCTCTCTCTCTCTCTCTCTCTCTGTTTGTGTGTTTTACAGAGTTAGGTTAAGTGTTTCTACTGATATTTTCTTAACTAAGAGCTGTTGCCTATAACAGTTCATTTGGAAACCTTTTTATTGAAACTTGCAAATATGGAAGAGGGTGAAGTTGGAGCCATCTGTGGGTCAGCGATTTGATTTGGTCAACTAACTTTATTTCATTTATGTTATTATGCTGTTCGAACATGTTCCAGACTCGAGTCATCTTAGGAATAAATTATCTTAGAAGTGATATCTCGAGGAGGGTACAACCAATTGCTGTTTGCTGCCCGTCTTGTATGTAGCTGTTTTCTCGCTGTCCACGAAGTGGAGCCAAATGTGGTACCTTGACAACATTGGCCTTGTACATAAACAGTAAGGCCGCCCACAATCCCTTGGTGTTGAAGGATCTTCTGAAATGTCAGATCTGTCCAGGCTGGCTCTCTCTCTCTCTCTCTCTCTCTCTCTCTCTCTCTCTCTCTCTCTCTCTCTCTCTCTCTCTCTCTCTCTCTCTCTCTCTCTCTCTCTCTCTCTCTCTCCCCCTTTGTTGACGCATAACTAACGCTTCCTCACCTAGTTGTGTTTGCAGGGATCAGGTCATAGCTCCTGGGCCCGACCGGCCAACCGACTTGTCTAATTCTTGGCCTCCGAGCAGCGATCATACCTACTTTCGAAGTTGTGTTTGATGCCCCTTAAGTCAGTTTCTTGATCAACCGTTTTGTGGTGCCTAAGATGGACCGCGTGCTGCTACCAACAATAGACTGGCTGTTCTGGCTATCAACCAGGCCGGGCTGGGGGAGCGATAACCCCCGAATTTAACATCATGTTGACACGGGAGACTCGGTTGTCTCTTAGATTGAAATAATTCCTTGTAACATCTTTGCAGCTCGTCTATTTTTTTTATTTTGTATATTACAGATAGAGAGCAGAAACTAGTGCATTCATTCCAGACAGAAGCAGAAAATAGAACAAAAAAAATCAAGAAACTGGGAAAAATCCAGTGTACTTTTTTTTTCACAGACAAAATCCAAATCGAAAACCATTTCCTTCATTGGACTTCTACTCAGAGAAGATTCATATATAAATGACAACACACACACACACACACACACACACACACACACACACACACACACACACACACACACACACACACACACACACACACACACACACACAAACGAGCAAGATCCTGAAAGAAGAATATGAATCAATATTCCAAGCGCTGAGAGTCCAGAGAGTTTTATAAACTCTGTCCACCCCCCTACAAAGTAATTAACACAAATTCTTCAGACTTTAAAAAGGAAACAGACATGCCCAGGCAGCAACATTAGCAAGAATATTCAGTTTTCTCTGGAGAAGGAACCAAAATTCAGGTGTAATTCCAGTGGCAGTAAAAGAAAAAAGTGTAGACACAGCCCTCTTCTTCAAAATTAATCAGACGTCAACCTGAAGGAAAAAAATAGAATACAACTTTGGTACATCTGTGTCTAGTATTAGAAATATGTTATGAGAGACGTAAATAATGAATGTGAATGTCAGAGTGATGCAAATAGAAGTTTGAGTAGATTTATAACTCATTATAAAATGAACGTAGATAAAACTCATTTATGAAGCAATTTGCATTATAAGCAGACTGATTGATGTTGTATTAGCTAATCTTGGGCATGGTTCAAGGTACTTGTGGCAGTGTGGCATACACACAAATGATGATCAGATCAAATGTATAGTATGTTGATATTCGGAGGTCACACTGTTTAATCTCTGTGTTTGATTATCCACTTGTTAAAAAATTTAGAGATAGTATAATAACTTATGTGATATATCGGTGTTTCTTATAAGTGAAAATATTGTAAGATAACAGATACTTGTAGCAAATATCCAAAATTTGCTGCAACGGACGCAGTATAAATTATAGATATATCCAGACGTACGCTTAACCTTTTTGGGGTCTACTTCCTAGGCCTTTTGTGCTTCCATATGCATCCTGCGCTCCCGTCCACAGGATAGAATATATGGGATTCACCATAAACTGTGCAGAACACCAGTAGTACTAATCTCAAACATCATTAAACTTTTTGAAAAAAAAAATGTTGCTGAGACACTAAATTACTGATTTTATGATAAAGCTGAGTCACACAGCGGAAGGCAACATGGCTCTAGAGCAACAGGTAGATAGTGCCCATCACAAATATTAGATCACTGTGGCACAGTAACCGAAAGCAAAATGTTGATGTAATCTACATGGGTTTTGCTAAGACAGTTGACAAATGCAACCATGGAGTAAATGCTCATAAATGAGGTCTACCTACTTGGAGGGTATTCCGAGGATCAACGCCCCCGCGACCCGGTCCATGACTAGGCCTGGTGGATCAAAGCCTGATCAACGAGGCTGTTACTGCTGTCCGCACGTTGTCCAACGGCACTGACTTTAGCTATTTGTCCAGCTCCCTCTTGAAGACAACCAGGGGTCTATTGGTAATTCTCCTTATAGCTGGTGGGAGGCTGTTGAACAGTCTTGGGCCCCGGACACTTATTGTGTTTTTTCCTAGTGTACTAATGGCTCCCCTACTTTTCACTGGGGGTATGTGGCTTCGCCTGCCAAGTCTTTTGCTTTCGAAGGTGTAGATTATGATGTATCTCGCCTGCGCTCCAGTAAGTACAAGTTGAGTGCTTCCAAGCGTTCCCAGTAGTTAAGGTGTTTGATGGAACCTAAATGTGCAGTAAAGGTTTTCTATACATTCTCTAGATCTGCAATTTCACCTGCCTTGAACGGAGATGTTCATGTACAGCAGTATTCCAGCCTAGAGAGAACAAGTGATTTAAAATAATGATAATAATATCTTTATTTCTACAAGTACATGTACAAGATGTATAGTCCTAGCTGACATCTGTGACATACTGCTGTATAGAAAACCGCTTGTTATGCTGAGCATTTCGGGCAAATTAGGTCAGTTTTGCCCCAGGTACCCATTTTATACTGATGGATGAACAAGGACAACAGGTGTCTTATGGAAACAGGTCTGCAATGTTTTCCAGCCGTACCGGAGATTCGAATTCCGGACCTCAGTGTGTGAGGTGAGTGCGCTGGCGATCGAGCTACGGGACACCCAAAGGATCATCATTGGCTTGGCATCTCTTGTCTTGAATGTTCTCATTATCCATCCTATCAGTTTCCTCGCAGATGTGATAGTGGCATTGTTGTGGTCCTTGGCAGTGAAATTCTCAGACATTACCACACCCAGGTCCTTCACATTACTTTTCCGCTCTACTGTGTGATTAGAGTTTGTAGTATACTCAGTTCTAGTTATTATTTCTTCAAGTTTTCCATAACGGAGTTGTTGGAATTTGTCTTCATTGAACATCATATTGTTCTCTGTTGCCCATTGGAAAACTTGGTTTATATATTCTTGGAGATTTGCCGTGTCCTCAATAGATGACATTCTCATGCAGATCCTAGTATCGTCTGCAAAGGATGATACGGTGCTATGGTTTACTTTCTGGAACACACCTTCATGAACACCCCCCTTCGTGGATGCAGAAAAAGTAGGGAAATGGATATAAGTATTTCTAACAAGAACACTGAGAGTTTGGTTAAAGAAAACATAGGCCAGTGTTTGCTTAGTTAAAAGTTCGGTGCATCAAAACATGATCCTGGCAGTATTACTATTTCTCATCCTAACAGCAAACTTATGTCTGCTGTTTGGATGATACGTGGTTATTGTTCTTATGAACAATAACCACGGCTTCGTATCGTCGTTTGAAGATGATACCAAAGTATGTGAGAAAATCAACTCAGTAGTAGACATAGGAAAAATTAGGGATACTAATAAAGGCCTCCAATGGGCAAATAAAAATAACATACTGGTCAGCAGTGACAAACCTCAACTACTTAAGTATGTACCTATGTACCGACGTCACTGTTGCCCTAGTAAGTAAGTTTATTCAGGTATACACAAATGCAGTTACATAGATTATCATAGCAGCATATGTGTAGAGAACCTAGGATAACCCAAAAGCTTCAGACAGATTGACTTATTTCCATTGGGGCCCCTCACAATGTATATCTAATTTTTTCTCTTTGGTGCTATGTAATAATATATGAGTGCTTTATAACGACGTGACTTGTGCATCTGTAACAGCGTGATTTGTGTTTACAGTTTTCAGTAGTGGAAACGTGGATAAATAAACAATTGTTTATTAAGTGTTAGCAAGAAGGTAACACTCTCCCAGCTGGCCGGACCATAGCTTGTCCTCACCCCTGCACTCGCCCACCTGCATTATACACCCCCACGATACCACCACTCCTCACCTCACCACTATCTCTCTCCCGAGAAATTCACTGTAAACTTGCAAGACTTCCTCTGTGATGACTTCACATCGCAAAATAGCAAGAATATCCTCGCTCTCTGGCTATTGTCCCAGTGGCTACTATAGTGTTTGTGGGTATACTACAAGGGACAAATTGCTTCTTAAGTGTAAGGAGCCTACATGTTCCAACTACTGCCACACCGATCACATTTCAGAAGAAGAATTTTGTTGTAGCCAGGTAGAACAGCTCAGGAGATAGAAAGATATCCAAAAACCTGTGATATATGTGGGAACGAGCCTAGAGCTACAAGAGGAAGATTCAGGGGCACCTTATGGACTCCTCTCCAATAATCAAGACTGCCCTTATGGACTGTGTAAAGTTGCAGCTAATATAATCCATCACATGGAAGCACTTCATGAGCTCCTCAAATCATTAGATACCCTTCAAGCTATTGTAGAAGGCCAGTGCAGGCTTACATCAAATGGAACAAACTGCTCAGCTGATGGTGACACTATTGACAAGGACTGGAAGCCCCCACATTGAGGTCAACTCAGAAGTAAATAACTGGTGAAACTCTGTTACCGCTAAGGCTCCACAGATAGAGTTCAAAACACTACATTTGGAAATTCTAACACAATTCCTCTGACCAGCACAGAGGGAATAGATCATCTTCCCAGCAACAAAGTAAGCCTAGGATCTGTTAACTCCTACATCTGACATCACTGCCTCAACACCTACCAGTTCACTAGACAGCACACATACCATCACTGATCCATCATCTGTCAACACACCTGTCAACACTACTACAACGTCTGGCAGAAGTGTTCCATCTACCAATACTGAGTCAGGATTTTTTCCAAAGATTTGTGCAGTTAATAATCAGGGGACCAACATTGTACCTGAACAAGTGCTGCGCCAAAGTACGAACATTATTGACACATCTGACAAAACTGTGCTGGGGCGTGGTAGAGGACATGGAAGAGGAAGAGGACATCTACAGCAGTCTCACCTTCCACCAGCCGGGTCACCATCTGGAAAAAGACCCGGGCCGGGACAGGACCAGCGAACCTACAACAACAGCAGCAGCAGCAGCCTTCCACCAACACAGTCCCAGGAAAACGCTCACCAGATACACAATCATCAGGCGAACCAGTGGCAGAACTTACAGATAAATCATCAGAGGAACACAAGAGGTGCAACAAATAAAGTCCACCCTCCCAGGCTCCTAGGTAGTACTCTCGCTGTCACCGGAGGAGGCACACCACTGACAACTGCCTGCGAGATACCAGGTACAATTACTGCCACAAGAGGCGACATCAGGAGGACCAGTGTCTGAAGAAAAAGGAACTCGACAGACTGGATCACCTGTTTATAGATCTGTTCTCGGAACAAACCAGCAGGATCTCTGAATTGGTGAACAAACACACACGCGCACACGTCACCCACCCAGCTACTCCTAACTCAGTCCAGCAGGTGGTTTTTCTGCTTTATGCAAGACCACAGACCAACATCCCAGCAGCTTCCCTGGTGTCCTACCTGTCTCACGGGCAGGCACCTTATACACTCACCAACTCAAGCTGAACAGTCATGAGGAGCCAGTCTATCAGCATCCTGTCAGCCAACATTAGAAGATTCATTATCAATGTCGGAGAGCTCATGCACAGTTTCGTGAACACTCGACGTCCTGACATGAGAGCTATTGTTGAAACATATTTGAACAGGACTCCGGAAAATTTTGCACGAATTGCTGGCTACACCTCATGGATGAGTAGAGACAGGCAAGGGCAAGGTGTTGCTGTGTGCTTCTCTAAAAGTGAACATGTCCAGTCCATTGATGTTGCCATCCTTACTCATCTAGAAGTGATGTTCTTCAAGCTATGCATAAATACTAGTACCTCTGTACTAGCATGCGCAATGTACAGACCTTAGTGGCAACATGCATGCCCCATCAACTTCCTCGTGGAAAATGTGGACGCCCTTCTGCTCCAACACAAATGTCAATATATTATAATCGTTGGTGACCTCAACCAATATCTTATACAGAGGAACTTTTGTGATCTTGCAGTGTTTGACTTGAGAAACTTGTTTATTTCCCTACTCCAATCTCTGGCTCCTCCCTCGACCCAGTAGTGAGTAATCTGGCAGAAGGTATAGTCACTCGTCAACCCCTCGGTTATGTTGGATCATTTGACCACAAGGCTGTTTTTACGACACTGAGGATCCCAACAGAAAGAGGTAAGGAATCCACACGCACAACCTGGCTGTGGAAAAGAGGATACTGGCCAGCCCTTTGCTCTGAGCTCGCCACCTCCGATTGGAATGCTCTTCTCCAAGGTGAAGTTGACAGCTAAATGAATGCCTTCACTGGACACATCCTTAATTTACAGCAAGAACAAATCCTTCACCGGCAGTATGTGACGAAGCCTAGAGACCAGCCTTACTTCGGCTTCCGTTGTAGAGGCTGCTGCTAAATACAAGGCTTGGCGAAGGTATAAGAGACATCCCACTACCTATAATAGGAACTTTCACAGGCAAGCCTGTATGGGTGAAGTTCAAAAATGGGTCATCTCTAAATGGGAGGCGGACACAAAATGAGAGCTAGCATCAGGTAGAGTGGGCTCCAAAACCTGGTGATCCTTGGTCAAGGACAGATAAGGGTATCTGCCTGATGAACTTAATTCACCTCTAAATCAACGTGATGGGACCACCTCTTCGAGTAGTCAGGAAAACATAAGAAAGGAGGAACACTGCAGCAGGCCTGTTGGCCCATCCTAGGCAAGTCCTCTTTGCCGAACACTTTACTGCCAAAATGCAAGTTCCTGATCCAGCAAGGGACCCTCATTGGCTAGCTGCAAGAATTGTGTCGAAACTGTCAGTGGTGACAATAAGGCAGGAGGAGGTGCATCGTCTTCTTAAATCGCTTGACCAAGAAAAGGCTGTGGGCCCAGACAAGTTGAGCCCAAGATTGCTGAGTAGATATGCTGACCAGCAAGCAGCACCTCTTACTCGCATCTTTCGGCACAGCCTAGTACAGTGTAAATGGCCTTCTCTGTGGAAAGAGTCTAATGTAGTCCCTGTTCACAAAAAGAAGAGCATAACAGAAATCAGCAACTACAGACTAGTGTCACTCCTGTCAATCACTGGCAAGATCCTTGAGACAATATCACAACAAATGACAGAGCTTTTTGACCGCTCACTACTTTGAGACCGTCAATATGGCTTCAGGAAAGGTTACTCTGATGCTGATCTGTTGTTAAACCTCTCCATTAAGTGGCACCAGTCACTGGTTGAATCCGAAGTCACCCGGGCATTGCTGGTGCTTTCGACCGAGTGTGGCACCAGGGTCTCCTGCAAAACTGCAAGCACTGGGAATTGCAGGCTCTACACTGTCTCCTCTGTGATTACCTTCAGGGAAGCGTGCTTGGGCTATCGTTATGGAATGTCTACTTCAATGACCTCCATCTCATTCCAGAATCCCATGCATCTGCAAACGACTGTACTCTGACATTTACTTATCCAGGAGAGGAAGTGCCAGCTGCTTTAAGCTACATCATCCACCAGCTAAGAGCTATATCAGCCTGGGAAAACCGATGGCAGGTAACATTTGCTCCTAATAAAACACAAATGATGATGGTCTCAAGGCACGAAGATGGTAATGGCGGAGCAGTAGTAAGTACGAATGGGAGAGTGTTGGCACCCTGGGACGAAATTGATGTCCTTGGGGTGAAATTTGACTCCAGACTGACCATGAAGAACCACTCGCATCTGCTCGACAGTAGAAGTTGAAAGATTCTGTACGAGGCACAAGTACCTCACAACTTAAATATGCTCCACTTTCCTGAGTTTCCTGCCCCCATTCTCATCTGCGACTACTTGACAGAGTAGAGAACAGAACGAAACAACTCATCTCCTGGACCATTTCAGCAGAGCCATCAACACCAGAGAGATGTGGGAAGCCTCACTGTCATGTACAAGGCCAACATTGTCAAAGTGCCACACTTGGCTCCACTCCGAGTACAGCGAAAAGTGAGCTTTTACGCAACAAGACGGGCAGCAAGCACCAACTTCACTCTGGCTGTACCCTTCTCCGGAACATCACTTCATCTGAGATCATGTATTCCCAGGATGACTCGAGTCTGGAACATGTTCGTATAGCATAATGTCAACGATATAAAGTCAGTTGATCAAATGAAAATGCTGGCCCACAGATGGCTCCAACTTCATCCTGTTCCCTACTTGTATGTTTCATAATAAAAAAGCTTTCAAATGAGCTGATGTAGGCAACAGCTCTTAGCTTGTCAGTAAAGTTGGGAATCCTTAGCTTGTCAGTAGCTTGTCAATATAGCTAGGAATCCTTAACCTAACCTTGTCAAACCCTGTGTAAAAAAAAAAAAAAACTCAAAACAATCAGAGTATAAAGCCCGCAGCTACACCATATTATAAAGCTGAACGAACATGTAAAAGACTTCTGGAATAATTATATCAGATGTGTAAGTTAAAAAAAAACATACACAATAAGGCAAATTCAGTCGAGGCGAGGAAAATCATAGGGTGGATAATGAGAACTTTCTGTACTAGCGAAGCAAGGTTAATGATGGTACTTTTCATACTCAGTGAATATCGCTTTGTGCTCACAGCACCTTTCAAGGTAGAAGAGATAGCGAAGTTGGAAAATGTACAGAGAGGTCGTATACTTCCCACGTAGTCAAACATCTGGACTATTGGGAATATCTCATAACACTTGAATTGATGCGTCTAATATGGAGAAGAGATACAGAGAGATTTGAAAATATATACATGGAGCCCTCCACTTTGAGGACCTGGTCCCAAGTCTACACACAGCTATGACAATTTAACGAAGTGAAAAATATGGGGAAAAGTGTGAAATAAATCCAGTAAAAATGAAGCAAAAGATGTGGAAAAAATGTAGGATAAACCTAGCCAAGGATACAACTAGAGAAGACTGAATTAACATCCCTGATCCAAGAGTCAACGTATAACTCGTAGATACCAGAATTTTTCCCGGAACGAAAATAAAAGTTTTCAAGAAGCTGGACAGCTGCTTCCTACATGTACCGGATCAGCCGGGTTGTGATGATTGTGGGCCTGCTTGCCGGCCGCTTGCATAAACAGCCTGTTTGATCAGGCGGTCAACAGTGAGGCCTACCTTCAAGCCGGTCTTCCAATATCGTTGCCACTGCCAACTCAATCCTATATCATACCACCCAGAGAATAGAAGTACCTCTTTACGTATCTTTGGCTCGTCTGTCTTTTCATTATCTACCTCTGTCTTCTTGTCTACCTAAGTCCTTTCCGTCAAGCTTTGGACCTCACCGAACAGTACATCCCCCAAGTGAGAGTTCCACGTCACTGTTGTGTATTCTGAGATTGCTTGACATCTGCTATGTACAGAATTTGTGGTCGGTGGGTATGAGTGTTGGTACTCACCTATTTGTGGTTGCAGGGGTCAATTCATAGCTCCTGGCCCCGCCTCTTCACTGATTGCTACTAGGTCCTCTCTCTCCCTGCTCCTTGAGTTTTATCAAACCTCGCCTTAAAATTCTGTATGGTTCCTGCCTCCACTACGTCACTTTCTAGGCTATTCCACTGCCTGACATCTCTATGACCGAAGAAATACTTCTTAACATCCCTTTGACTCATCTGAGTCTTCAACTTCCAATTACGACCCCTTGTTTTTGTGTCCCATCTCTGGAACATCCTGTCTTTGTCCACATTGTCTATTCCGCGCAGTATTTTATATGCCGTTATCATGTCTCCCCTGACCCTCCTGTCCTCCAGTGTCGTCAGGCCAATTTCCCTTAACCTTACTTCGTAGGACAATCCCTTTAGCTCTGGGACTAGTCTTGTTGTGTGTCTGTGTGTTTCTGAATGTCTGACCCGCACGCTTGTCTGAATATGTATATATGGACACCTGTACCAACTTCAGTAACAACACGTAAATCTATACTTAATAATGCGTGTGCCTCGTCTTCCTAGCAAAGGGATAAAATAATATACAACCTTTATTTGGTTGGGGAATATGTATGCAAATTTCTGTAAGTCGGTGGTTCCTCCAGATGTAGTTTCCTAAACCAAAATTTAAAATTCGAAAATAAGACGAAGATTTATACATCTCGCAAAGTTACCCAAGTTTATTTAACTTAAAATTAAGTCGCCAAGTTATTCTCTTGGAGTTTTAAGTGCTTTCACAGAATCTTTTGAAAGTTAATTGTACTGCAGCATTTACATCTCGGAAATAAAAGTGGTAGTCTGCATGAATGATGTGTATTATTTAAATATGAGAAGCCTCTTACTGTTTACCTATTGATGGCTTCGTGGTTCATCACACCCTTGGTCGTGGAAATATAAACACATATGCAGTATAATGTGATCCTTTATTGACTACGTTTCGCCCACACAGTGGGCTTTTTCAAGTCAAGTCTGTTTGAGACTTGAAAAAGCCCACTGTGTGGGCGAAACGTAGTCAATAAAGGATCACATTATACTGCATATGTGTTTATATTTCCATTGTGTCGGTATTTTATACCATTTATTTCCACCCTTGGTCGTGTCATATACCAGGTATGATAGTTATGCGGGATCAATCAAGCTATTTGTGGTAGCAGCACGCAGTCTTGATCGGCCTGGGTAATGAGGAGCAGCCTGGAGGAACTTGCCAAGTGTCCTCATGACAACGGTGGTTTGTTGCAACTTTCTTTTACGTATGTATGAAGCTCAGAATTTTAGTGTGCTTTATTATGTATCATGCCTGTGACATACCTCAGACCTGTTTAGAAACTTATTCAACTCATTACTGACTGATAACGCAGTCTGTCGCTACCAGCGGCTCACAGGTCGACATATACATCACAGTATGCCTTGTCTGCCACTTTACACCATATATTTAAGCCTTTTCCTCGCCAAAATCAAAATGAACGAAAGTTACACGAAGTCATGATGGCAGAACGTACATGGGGAGTGTGACCATAGCAACCTGTGAAAACATACTGGCGCAGCAGTATAAGGAATGCATAAGAGATCAATATTTAAGAACAAAAAGGCAATATACCGTAACCCGCACATAGGGAAAGAGAAGCATATAACGACGTTTCGGTCCGATTTGGACCATTTACAAGTCACACTATCAGTATTTACACCGAGTCCAGTCTTCCTAGTTGCTTCTCCCTGTTAGTATTGACCTTTCGTAAGACAATATACTTGCCTTAACCCTCATCTACCTGAAGGTCGTTACTAAGGGTCAGCGCCCCTGTGGCCCAGTCCTTGACCTTAACAGATATATAAATATATCAGTTAATGATATAACGAGGTTATCAGTAAGCCTACGATTAACAAGATAAGGAATGTATAAGCATACCTCCAGATGACCTACCGAAGTTATTTTCTGAAGCATAATAAGTTATGACAACAAGGGCTTTGTGTGACAGGCAAACAAACTAACAGCCGAAGGTGGTCACACAAAACCTGGAGCGAGAGAGAGATATACGGACGGTTTCCATAGCAACAGAATAGCAACAGCTGCTGTAGTCAGAAAAGCTCTATAACTGAAAAGCTGCTCTGCAACCGAACTTGGGGCCTGAAGAGCTCTGAAAAGCGATATCAGTGAAGAACTCTGAAGCTAAGAGCTCTGTAACTGATCTTTAAACGTGAAGAGCTCTGCAGACAAGCTCTATAATCTGCAGACAAGCTCTACAGAAGAACTCTTCAAAAAGCTCTGTAACTGAATAGGTCTGCAAATAAGCTCTAGCTCTCAGATGATCTGTAAACTATGACTCAAGAAATCGTAATGACACGATTGCAAACAAACCAGTTTGTAGTGGCTGTCTTCAGAACTTCTTTTATAGAGCTCCTTTGCAGAGATCTATACTTACATAGCTTTTTGCAACACCTACACAGCGTGTTTATGGGTCATCTGAGAGCTACAGAGCTAGTTTACAGATCATACCCCCGGCCGCGATTGAACCCGCGGTCATAGAGTCTCAAAACTCCAGCCCGTCGCGTTAGCCACTAGACCAGCTAGCCACAATAAGATTTATCCAACTAGGTATATTTCTACACCATAGGAAGTGTAGAAATATACCTAGTTGGATGAATCTTATTGTGGCTAGCTGGTCTAGTGGCTAACGCGACGGGCTGGAGTTTTGAGACTCTATGACCGCGGGTTCAATCGCGGCCGGGGGTATGATCTGTAAACTAGCTCTGTAGCTCTCAGATGACCCATAAACACGCTGTGTAGGTGTTGCAAAAAGCTATATAAGTATAGATCTCTGCAAAGGAGCTCTATAAAAGAAGTTCTGCAGACAGGCACTACAACTGAAGTGAGCTACAAACAAGTTCTATAACAGCCGTACAAAGAAGCTTTCTAAAAGGTCTACAAAAACGTTCTAGCTCAGATTTGCAAACAAGCTCTATAGCAGGTCTGAAAACAAGCTCTGTATTAGGTCTGTAGACAAGCCCGGTCCCACACCAGGCCTCCCAGGGGATTATGACCTGATGAACCAGGTGTGTACGTTAGACGGCTGCACGCCGTCTAACGTACGAACCACAACCCGGCTGGTCAGGCACTGATTTGAGGAACTTATCTAGTTCCCTTTCAAAGAGCGCCAGAGGGGGGGGAGGACCTTTGACACTCGTCGAAGCCTCTCTTAGTGTACTCGTCTCGCCCCTGATTTTTAGTGGAAGTATTTTGCACCGTCTGCCAAGTCTTTTATTGTCATAGGGAGTGATTATAATGTTCAGGTTTGGTACCAGTCCCTCCATGATTTTCCAGGTACAAATTATTATGTACTTTTTTTGCCTTCGTTCCAAGGAATACAGTTGTAGGAACTTGAACCGTTCATAGTAGGCCATATGCTTGTCTAAGTGTATACGGGCTCTGTTTACGACTACTCTTTGTGTTCTGTTTGTCAGAAAGTTGAAAATACATTTATCTAGTTTCCTATTATACTCGTCGACCTCAACTTGTGTAAAATCACTCCTTGATCGCATTTGTCAAATGCCTTTGTGTAATCTGTGTATACAACATTTGCGTTTTGGCTTGCTTCCAACGCCTCCTTAATTCTCTCATAGTGGTTTAGTAGCTGTGACAAGCATGATCTAACTGCTATAAATCCATAAAATTTGTAGTCTTATGTCCCATCACCTTTTCAGAAACTTTTCTGACGAGCGACGGTAGGGCAACTAATTTGTAATTTTTGGCTAGCACTTTGCTGCCTTCTTTATGCTAAGGAGCTATGTCTGCACTGTTTAAGGACTCTGGGATTTCACCTAGAACTAGGCTCTTCCTCCAAGGGATACCGAGATATTGACAAAGGAAGTTCAGGAAACCTAGCACGTGTATTTTTTAAGTAGGTTTCATTATGTCGGTAGGCATGTGAGTGTTTCAGTCAGCTCCAGGTAAAAAAAAAAAAAACTATTTTTCCTATCCTTAGTAGTGACGAAGATAGCGTGCCATCAGGAATGCTGCTATGTTTTGGAGAAGTTTGGGGAAGAGTTTTTTGGATTGCGAGCGTGATACCGAGTTTCAGCACGATGAATGTGAAAACTGTGTATGTGGGGAAAAGGGGGGGTGTGAAAGTGAATCATAAAGGTGTGGGAGTTGTTGGATGTTTGAGTTACTGGAGTGGGGAGTGAGTGGTAGGCTTGGAGTTGTTTTAATTTAATAAAAAATTGATACATCAGCTTTATTAGAGCGAGTTGTCAGGAAGAGGGGTGCATCGAGATGTGTAAGTCAGATGTAAGGGTTGTAGACAGTAAGCCTACATAGCTAGTTTCCACCAGAGGGCAGGCCTCTATGTAAGCATACCCAGACCTGCCTCGCTCACTTGCCACTACAACCTAGAGACAACAGCTACTTTTCTCTTCCTTGCGGGCATGGCCATCTGGGTCGCCCCAGGGCATTTAAACACACTGCCTGTGTGAAGATTGAGACACTAATGCAACATATGGGAATCTTTGTTCAGGAAACGTTTCGCCACACAGTGGCTTCATCAGTCCAATACAAAGCAGAAGGTGTAAGGAGAGGAGGACTTTGAGGTAATCAGTCCCTCAGCCTGGAGTCGATGTGTTCAGTCTATCAATCTTGTAGAATATACAGCATAGGGCCGTAGACGTGGCTTATATACTGTAGTATATAAGCCACGACTGAACACATCGACTCCATGCTGAGAGACTGATTACCTCAAACTCCTCTCCTTACACCTTCTGCTTTGTATTGGACTGATGAAGCCACTGTGTGGCGAAACGTTTCCTGAATAAAGATTCCCATATGTTGCATTAGTGTCTCAATCTTCAACTTGTCGGTTTTCCAAACCATTCATCACACTGCCTGTGTACCACGAACCCAGACAAAGTAAGAAGCTTCCGAAGAATATCATTCATCCCACCGCTACCAGATCCACACACGTAATTCTTTCGTTATAGAATGCCAGATCAGCCAGGCTGTGATGGCTGTGTGCCAGCGGGTCTCCAACAAGAACAGCCTGTAAAGTAAAAGGACACAAGTGCAACTAATGTGACATTTATTGTGGCAACGTTTCGCTCTCCAGGAGCTTTATCAAGCCATTACAAACAATGTGTGATGAATGGTTTGAAAAACCATTACAAACAATACATGGACACAGAGGGTATATAAAGGCTCTGAGTGAGGTGCAATACTAGTGAGGTACCATTTCGATGTTCACTAGTGGTAGTAGTAGTAGTAGTAGTAACAAAAATAATACAATATGGTAGAGCAATTAATTCGTACATGAGTAAACGGATATAAAAGCTATTACTTGGGTAACATAAAAATAGGTTGGACAAATATAGACTGGAAAGAGGCAGGTTTATTCAGTGTTCACTCTCTGTAATGTGCTTTGTGTAATATAACAGGAGAGACTATGTGATGGCAGGGTTTACTGTTTTCAGGAGGATTCTTGCTAAGACTTCGGAGATGGTGAAGCTGCCGTTGTTTTGTTTAATTGTATTCGAAACAGCGATCAGTGCTGATTCAAGGCACTTGCGTCTGCGGAAATTAGTTTCTTTGATCACTAATTGGGCGCGTCTCTGAATTTCATGAGATTGGTGGAATTTCGGTGTTGTACACAGGCGTTGTTTAAGTTATCGTTCCTACATGCGTAAATGTGTTCATTGAGGCGGGTGTCGAGGTTTCTTGCTGTTTCACCTACGTAGATCTTGTCACAGCTTCCACAGGGTATAGTATAAACCTGCCTCTTTCCAGTCTATATTTGTCCAACCTATTTTTATGTTACCCAAGTAATAGCTTTTATATCCTTTTACTCATGTACGAATTAATTGCTCTACCATATTGTATTATTTTTGTTACTACTACTACTACTACTACCACTAGTGAACATTGAAATGGTACCTCACTTATATTGCACCTCACTCAGAGCCTTTATATACCCTCTGTGTCCATGTATTGTTTGTAATGGTTTTTCAAACCATTCATCACACATTGTTTGTAATGGCTTGATAAAGCTCCTGGAGAGCGAAACGTTGCCACAATAAATGTCACATTAGTTGCGCTTGTGTCCTTTTACTTTACATATTGTCGGTAATTCTACCAACTTTATTACAAGAACAGCCTGGTTAAACAGGCAATCAGGAAGTAACCTTGGTCAGAGACCGGGCTACATTGGTAGAAAAGCCCTCGAAACAGATCACAGGTAAATCACATGAATGTATTTCATATATAATATTTTATGAAGGGCTAAACCCGCGTGAGTTATTCAGATAAACATGCAAACACCAAACAGAATTCAGAAGAATACTTGGAAGTACGCTCAAGTGACACCATCAACATCCATTTTCAGCAATATAACGAAGTGAAGCAGTTGACAGTACAGAACTCGTGAAATACTGTCAACACACAATTTAGATGTGTAAATTCTTTACATAGTGCAGGAGTACAGGACAACCCGGAATTATCTGATGCAGCGAACGTTCCATGGGCGGAATGATGTCAGAGGATCTCGTTCACGGTTCACAACAGTGTTGCTATTGCTGCCGCAAGGAAAATGATATTGAATAACTAGATACTACACTATATATATCTATATATATATATATATATATATATATATATATATATATATATATATATATATATATATATATATATATATAGATGGGGTCCACCTCTGGTGTAAATTGTGCGACCCATAGCCTCGGAGAAGTGGATAAAAGGCTTCAAGGAAGAATATTTGGATTTCTTCCTGAAGCCATTTGAATATTCCACTTCCCCTACCACCCCATCTTTTCACTCTTTTTTACCAATAGGTATATTTTATTACATAATATGTTACAGAAGATATAAGAGATACATTGCTGATACGAAGATGGCACATGCAATACATGAGGTGTGAGGGATACATGTCTAGTACATATTGTTACGTGTTTGTCACTGATTATAATGCGAAAATTTCATCCAGCTCCTCAGAGCTGGGGATATATATATGTCGTGCCGAATAGGTAAAACTGGTCAATTAGCAAGAACTCATTTAAAATTAAGTCCTTTCTAAAATTTTCTCATTTACGTTTAAAGATATATTTTTTTCATGAATGTTAATGTAAAAAAATTTAATTTTGCTCCAAAAGCATCTTAGAAAACTTACCTAACCTTATTATAACAAGAACAATTTATTTTAGCCTAACCCAACTAAATATATTTTAGATTTGTTTACAGTAATTTAATGCTAAACACAGTAAAATATATTTTTTTCGTTAGGTTCAGAATGATTTTGGCGAAATTATTGCATATACAAATTTTCGCTTGTCCTATATGGCAAGATGAGCGTTGCTATTTAAGCCAAGATCACAAGTTCTGCCTATTCGGCACGACATATATATATATATATATATATATATATATATATATATATATATATATATATATATATATATATATATATATATATATATATATATACGTAAATAAGATTTGTTAAACGGTGCAAACTACCTCCACTAAACTAAAAGCCAGGGTGCAATAAGAGAATTAGCCGAGTATCGTAGGTCCCCGACTCTTCAGTGCCCTCCCTCCCTCCCTCCCTCCCTTCCTTCCTGCATAAGGAAAATTGCCAACAACCCTCAGGCTGCTTTCAATAGGAAATTTGACAAGTTCTTGCAATAAGTTTCTAACCATCCGGGTAGTTCTTACGTCGGACTATGTGCAGCCAGCAGTAACAGCTTGACTAATCAGACAATGATCTTCCAGGAGGCCTGGCCAGGGAGAGAGCCGCGGAGGCTTTGACCCCCGGAAACATCCTGCAGAATAATACGTTTGCAAGTATGTACACGTGAACACGAATGGAACACATGCAAATTTGATCACTCCCCAAAAATTGTTGTGATTATTCCAGAATGTAAATCTCGTTTCTGTAACTGCAAAAATTTAATGCTAAGAAATAGAAATAATATTCTTAAGCTCCAGATGTAGCCCATTCTAGCAGCACGAGTGATATGCATACAGATTCGCACGATTCCTGGTGATGCTCAGTCACAGCAATTGGATGCCAAAAGCTTACAGCCGTTTTGTGGGTAAGTATACATATTTATAGGTTTGTGCAACGTAACCAAACCTTAACAAAACTTGTATACGTATTTTCTTTAATTTAAGTTTAAAGGGAGAGTTTAGAAACTGAGGTTGGGAATGGCATCCGAAAATAAAGGTAGGAAAATGAGGAGAGGTTACCAGATGACAGGGACGATGAAGGTCGAGGAACATGCACGTTGAAGCCACTATGTAAACACTTAAACGCATACTGATTCAGGAGATGGTTTAGTGTGAGAGAAGAAACTATGACAAGCTTGTATCTTATTGGAGCCATGATGGGCAGCATACAGTGGCTGCAGCATCACACTCCAGGATGATCATTGTCCTCCTGGCTCGGTTCCAGACCAGCTGACAGCAGGAACCTCAAGAGACAAACAAGTACCTACTGGAGTGCCTTGAGTGACACCGCTAATAGCCTACAAGGAGCAACCTCAGACCTAGACAGGTTTACTTGGAAAGGGGCAGAAAATGAGGAGCTAACAAGATCTCCGTGTTTTTCAAGGTCCCTCTTTGTGCAAGTACTGTCTGCACTAATCATGAGTTAAATAACCATGAATGCAGGAGAGCAAAGAAACAGTAATTTGCACCTGAAAAATACTGGAGAGAGTGGATTTAATCTTACAGGAGCGGGACACTTATGTAAACCTGGTAAAATACCTTATACGATAAATACGGTAAGAGATAACTCAATAAGAAGAATCCGCCGGGTTGTGGTGCCAACGTCAGAGTTCATTAGGACCAACAGTCTTCTTCACTAGGTCATCAACCACAAGGAAAACGATTTCGGGAAGGTTAGGTTAGGTAAGGTTTGTCAGTACGCAGGACACGCGTTGCCTGATATGGGTCTTAGTCATATGAGGACCCGCAATTGGAGCTTTTGGTCATCTGACTGAGACCTTCCGCTGGCTTAAAATTATGGTTATGATTATAACCATCAAGTATTACGGGAACTCTAATCAGGTAATTATACCTCGAGTTGTCTCCATTATTGTCACTGTTACGTTGGACGGGGAAGTCTCCAGCTTCCCAGCATTTTGGGTGCAATTAAATGTGTCAATCGTGCATTGTTTTTCCGGTAATTTCATTTTCTCGATGTTTCTCAGACAGAAATACAATTTCTCTGCTTGTGCGTAAAAACACTTAGGTGTTGCGTTACTGTACACACGTATACGTGATGGTGCATGCATAAGAATACATCTTACTCAGAGACGTGGGGAGGCGCTCACAATTCATGCTCGTGCACATGTATCCATGAATATTGCGGAGAGGGAAGAGCGACGGTATCAATCCCTGTCGTTGCTATCAAAGAAAAATACTTCATAAAAAAATAACCCATCATCTACCATAAAAATCCATCGACTGAGCAAAAACAGGAGCCCAGGCTCCACCATAAAAATCTATTGACTGAGTAAAAAAAAAAAATATTTTAGCGCATCGCAGCGAGGCAGAGCACGGACGACCCTGGTAGCTGTCAGTCAGCGTGCTAGCCCAGGTAGCTACCACCTGCTAGTGGCATGTCTATATGAGCTGGTCCAATTTATCTATTAAACGATATTGGGTACATCAACAGTGTGCTGCTGTGCAACTCTATGGAAGTTACATTTCGGGAAGAAAAACTGATTGTGTGTTCCTGTTATATTCCATACCACAGGGTAAGTTTCCCCTGTTATATTCTATCCCACAGGGTAGGTTTCCCTGTTATATTCCATCAGAGAGGGTGGATTTCTTTGTCAAATTCCATCCCACAGGGTGTGTTTCCATGTCATATTCGATCTCGCTGGACGGGTTTCTCGTCGTATTCCAAAACATGAGGGATATCCTGTCGTATTCCATCCCAAAGGCTAGGTATCATACACAAGTGATGACGTGTGTCAGTCTGAGCTGGGAAAATGGAGTGTGTTGAGTGTGCAGATGTGTACTGGTGCCTAGATGATGGTGCTGGGATGTGCACTCACTCTTTGTGTGAGACACCATAATGCCAGGGGATGGCACTTGTGGACAAATTTTCTCCAGGAGGGGGGTATCAGCCCCCTTCAGCCCTTTCAGCCCCTTCAGCCCTTTCAGCCCTGAGGGGCCAAGCCCTCTCAGAAGGGGCGAGCATCTTGTTTACTGCTAGAGTGAGTAATTGATCACAGATGCTATGCCACGTAGTCAAGTGACCTCTGCTCCTTGCAGCGGTGTTGCAAAGTGTATTTTTATAAGAGACAGTACATCTCTTACTTAGCAGGACAATTAAGGAAAATCCTGCTCCCACTTTATTACCATAGTAAAGATAGTGTACATTGTTGTCTATGCTTAAGACAGCAAGAAACAAACATTCTGCTTTGCTTCATCGAGGAGGTGACAAGGATGCAAGGTACTAGGTCAGCGTTTTTTTTTTTTGTGTATTAGGGCAGTGACGGCTTGGGGCGGTGTGGCATCGCCAGACTATCTTTGACTCTAGTGAGAGTGACACTGACGCCAGGATAACTAGCAAAGAACACTGATCTGTGCGTTAGTGTGAACAAAGTGTCTCAAACACAATAAACATAAGAGAAGTGTGATCAGCTTCTCTTGTGATACATTGTGAACAATAAAGACAAATCTTGTGGAACATAGTGTACCAGTGTGCGTTTCCTAGACAATGGAAGACGTGGACATCCAAGGACACTTCAGCTTCTATCAAGTCACCGATACCTGTCGAAGGTGTTGAGAACACCATAGCTCACGTTACAAAGAGCAAGGTATGTTACGAATTTCTTGTAGATCGGGGGATTGCGCAATTCTTGAGTCACAAGGAGTTTGTAATCAACCTATAATCGGCAGTAAGGTGTGGACTTTTGAGTCCAAACAAGTAGGTATTTCGTCAGCCATCATCGAATGAAATATGCTGACATAACACCCCCTAGGGGTAATTTATACTTACAAATTGTATCTCTTGACAGCCCAATGTTGTGATGGTTTCGACAGCTTCTAGACCTCGTCTGCAGGGGCGGCTGTGTAGACGATTTGCTGTCATTTATCAGCTAAGTGTTCATTATATATAGTTATAATTTAAACACAGCAGGTAAGGCCAAAATCTTCAACAGAATTTGGTCGTGCTCGAACCGGATAAAGACCACACTGTGGTCCAAATATGTTGTACTACAGTGTACAAATAACCTATGAGCCAAGGTCCTTCGAAAAAAGCTGTAAAACTAGTGTTTTACAATATAAATCAGTATAAATGAGTCCCTCCAGACTCAATCACAGAGAATGGGCAGCCAAAAGAAAACGGGCGCTCACCCAGCATTCACCCAACGAAAACGGGAGCTGGGTGACTCACCCAACAAGAAGACGGGGGATGGTATCCTGCACCCTCCATCCACTGCTCCAATCTCGAGAAATTGCTGATTAAGACAACAACCCAAGTGATGTTGTTTGTCTGAGTGTATATATATACACAGTGTTTATAATGTTTATAGACAGAAATTAAGAGACAAGATTGTGTTAAAGTTTGTTTCTTATAGATCTACCTGTTATATTAAAGGAACTTATATATAAAGTGTAAGCTTTCAAATATATATTAACAGTGAAATTTATATATGTGTAAGTAATATTCACGTGTGATTTACAGTTATACAGTGACATTTATAGTGTATAGTGAATGAAGTGTATAATATCGTTATTTACGATTAATCATCGTGGTCAGGCTGACACAGCAAACTCAAGCCATAAACACCAGACACATGTACCCTGTACCCTTCATGGTCATTGACCCTGAGGTTAAGCTTAGTGGGTCAGTAGTGTCTGACTCGATTATTGCTGACTTAAGCATAACAAAAACTCAGCTGTCTATAGCAGTACAGTGTTTTTTAAACACTCTAAGTGTGGTGCTAGAATTTTCAGTATACCATTAAAATGGCTTGTTTGAAAACTCAGTTTCAGTCTTTACAGACTAAGATTACACAATTAGAAAATCTAATTTCAGTCTGTATAGGATTAACTCAAGATACAAACATAGATTTTGATGATCTTGAGGTCAAGTTTGAATTATTTACACAACGTATGGAAATAATTAATTCAGACTATACACATTATGAAAATAAATTTCTTGAATCAGATCCATCTGAGGATGAAATTAAAAATGTTTTGGATACTTTTAGTGATCAACAATTAAGGTGGACAGGAGTACAGGCTATCTGCCGTAAAACTCTGTCACAGAGACCTACTACTAGTGGTCAAGCACCTGTTACACCTGTAACAACAAGTGTCCCATTACCAAGCTTACCTACATTGTCATTACCTATTTTCCAAGGTCATAATTATGAAGAATTCATTAGTGGTTTTCAATCCATAGTAAATTCACGAACTGACATAGATGAGATTGCTAAGTTCAATTATCTTAAATGTCTTGTGAAGGGAGAACCCTATGAACTGATTAAGTCATTTCCGGTGGTCAAAGGCAATTATCAAATAGCCTTACGTGTCTTAGCAGACAATTACTTCGATGCTGACAAGGCTAGAGTTAGACATGCAGTCTTAATATCAAGCTTGAAGCCACCCAAACATTGTTTTTCAGACTTACAGGCATTTAGAATCACATTAGACAATAGTCTCAGATCTCTAGGTGCTAAATATGACCTAAGGCAATGTGATTGGTTTATCAGTGGTATTGTACAAGATAAGTTGTCACCACAAACTATTGAACGATTAAATATTATGTTCAATAAACGCTATTTCACTTGTGAAGAAATTAGCAATGGTTTACAAACAATAGTTTCATGCATGCAAGCAACGAGACAAGATGAAAAATCCACAAATCCAGTGGATAACAAACCTTCAACTCAGTATAAAAAGAGTATACCTACTCCCACTAAACCACATAATGGGAAATCCCATATAGGCATTTATCAAGCTGTGAATACAATAGACAGTAAACAGACTGTCATACATAAACGTACTCCAAAATGTGTACTTTGTGATGGAACACATTGGGCACAGTATTGTATTCAATACACATCAATGGAGGCACGTAAACAACGTGTTCATCAGCTGAAAAGATGCATCAAGTGTTTAGGTGAACACAAGGGAGGAAAATGCTCACTGAAGAAGTGTTTTAAATGCAAGGGTATGCATCATACAGCATTATGCCCAAATACTTTTGCTGAACAGCAGCAGACTTCCACAGAATCAGGAAGTCAACAAGCAACAGCATTAAATGTGAGAGATAAGTTTAAAGCAACTGCTCTCCCGATAGCTCGAGTTCAGTTATCTAATAAATTACACAAAACCAATGTGCTAACACTATTTGATCAAGGCTCACAAAGGTCCTTCATAAGAAGAACAGTGTTGCAGAAACTGAATAAACAACCCTATGCCAAAATACAGTTAGATATAGCTGGTTTTTTCCACAATTCTGGTAAACAGACATATGACCTAGCCAAAATCACTGTTGGTCTAGGAAACAGGAAAAAGACAGTAGAAGCTGTGGTAGTAGATGATTTGCCTAAGTCTGTGCAGATCCAGGGATTAAAAGAAACAGTTGCAGCACTGAAAGCAGCTAAGGTCAAGTTAGCCTGTCCTGACATACAGACGGACACAATTAGTCCAATTGATTTAATCATTGGAAGTGATTATTATCACTGTTTTGTGCAAAATATAGTAAGTAAACATGATGTTCACTTGCTGAAAACAGCAGGAGGCCACATGATATGTGGTCCCATTCCCTCTCAAAGTGGGAAAGAAGCTGATATTGATTCAGTGGAAAATGTACTAGTTACGAGAATAACCGCTGATCATGTACCACAGCAAAAATTATCATTACTGGAAGAAATGAATGAACCAGTTGATAAGTTGTGGGATTTAGATGCGATAGGTATTGATGTAAATAAACCAAGCCCACAAGAGTCTCAGACTTATAACCAATATTTGGACACTGTCAAATATAAAGATGGACAGTATTGGGTTAGGTTACCATGGAAATTAAATCCACCACATCTGCCTAGCAATTATCGCATGGCTTTCG
This sequence comes from Cherax quadricarinatus, assembly GCF_038502225.1. NCBI lineage: Eukaryota > Metazoa > Arthropoda > Malacostraca > Decapoda > Parastacidae > Cherax > Cherax quadricarinatus. Next base: position 40,890,530 of record NC_091300.1, on the reverse strand, counting down.
GACAGATGAAAGCACAAATACATGAGCTCAGGAAGAATCCAGAGCTACTGACTGTCTATGATAATATCATACAAGAACAGTTGGACAATAAATTCATTGAGGAAATAGTCGAAGATAAGTTGAAGACAAACGCTCATTATCTCCCGCACCATGGAGTCAGAAAAGATTCTGAAACCACTCCACTACGTGTTGTATATAATTGCAGCGCACGTGCAAATAAAGATGTAGCAAGTCTTAATGACTGTCTGATGACCGGACCCTCACTAACTGAGAAGCTTGGAGACGTGCTTATGAAATTTCGCACAAACCCATATGCCTACACGGCTGATATTTCCAAGGCTTTCTTAAGAGTAGGACTACAAGAAATAGATAGAGATTATACTCGATTCTTGTGGCCTGAAAATCCACATGATCCTCAAAGTCCTGTGAAAACTTATCGTTTCAAATCAGTATTATTTGGTGCAACATCCTCTCCATTCTTACTAGAAGCTACTCTAAATACACATTTGAAGAAATCTGAAAGTCCCTTCAAAGAAATCTTAAAGAAAAGTTTCTATGTGGACAATCTTCAAGGTACTGTGAATAAAGAGGAGGATTTGAAATCCTTATACAGAGAAGCTAACAAGGAGATGAAAGAAGCAAATATGCCTCTAAGGATGTGGAATACAAATTCAAAGCAATTAAGGGAACTTATCAAAGAAGATTTCCCTGAAACTGAAATTCCTGATTGCAACAATATGCTGGGACTTAATTGGAACACACAGGAAGATACTTTGAGTCTCAAAAGGATAAACAATAAATCATGCAGTACACTCACTAAACGTAGTTTACTGTCAGAGGTATCACAATGTTTTGATCCTCTAGGACTCGTCTCACCAATTACCATAAAAGGTAAAATGCTTATGCAAGATGCATGGAAACTCAAAATTGGATGGGATGAGAACTTGCCTCTAGAAATGAGTCAAGCATGGGATGAAATATCCAAGGAGTTTAAACAACTTCATCAAATTAAATTTCCCAGACAAATAGGTCAAGAGGGAAACAAGTACACATTACATGTGTTCTGTGATGCGTCAACCAGAGGTTATGGCGCTGTAGCTTACATGAGTAATGCTGAAGGAAGTACACTAATTACTTCAAAGGCCAGGGTAGCACCCTTGAAGGTCAGAACAGTACCACAATTGGAACTGACAGCACTCTATGTAGGTACAAAATTAGCTGTCTATCTCAACAAAGTACTTGATCATCTCACTATTGAAAAAACCGTGATCTGGAGTGATAATGAGGCAGTTCTCCAGTGGTTAAGAAATAATAAGAGTAAGTTGGTCTATGTACAGAACAGAGTAGCAGAAATAAAAGAGATGCAGAGAGATTATCTCTTTCTCCACGTCTCTACCCAAGAGAATCCAGCTGACATGTTGTCACGTGGTGTCCCACTCAAGAAATTTGTGGATAATAAATTATGGCTCCACGGACCGAACTGGCTCTCTAATGAAAATAACTGGCCTCAGCAAAAAGCTCACATTATGCCAGAAGAAACAGTCTGCTTGAACACAGCAGAAATAAGTTGTGTAAATACTGCAGACACAACAGAAATAGTCATTGATGGATCTAAATACTCATCTTTGGGTAAACTCTTAAGAGTTACAGCTCTTGTCTTTAAATTCATTAAAGGAATAAAACCTGATTATGAATGTCTTGAACCCATTAAATACTGGGTGAAACTAATACAGAAAGATGTTTTCTCTACAGAATATAAATTTCTAGAAACACAAGATAAATCCCCAAAGAAACCTGTCATGATTAATTCTTTAGGACTTTATCTCGACTCAGAAAAGATTATAAGATGTCGAGGAAGAATTCATAATTCTTCACTACCTAAAGAAGCCATACATCCAATATTGATCCCCAAGAATCATTGGCTAACAAAACTGATTGTGCAAAACGCCCACAGTAACGTGTTACATGGTGGGGTAGCTGACACACTTTGTCATATACGACAATCCTACTGGATACCTCAAGGTCGACAAAGTGTGAAAAAACAAATAAAGGACTGTATTACTTGTCGTCACTACGATATGCGAGTATGTCAGTATCCAGGTCCACCTCCATATCCCTCTGAAAGAGTTTGTCATATCACTCCATTTGAGGTGACAGGTGTAGATTACACTGGACCAATAATTTTAACCAAAACAGTTGACAAAGTTCCCATCAAGGTGTACATCTGTTTGTTCACTTGTGCTACGACTAGAGCAGTACATCTAGAAGTAGCCACTGACATGTCTGCTGAAACCTTTATCAAATTATTCAGAAGGTTTGCAGCCAGAAGGGCATGTCCCAGACTGATGATTTCAGATAATGCAACGAACTTTGTTGCTGGTGCTGCTTATATAAGCAAGATCTTTGATCAACCAGAAGTACAACAGATGCTGAATCAACGCAGTTGTCGTTGGAGATACATTCCTCCTAAATCTCCATGGCACGGCGGATTTTATGAAAGAATGATCGGCATTGTGAAACGTTGTTTAAGGAAGACTCTTCATCGTCAGAGAATCGACTTAGAAGAATTCCGTACAGTTGTGACTGAAATAGAAAATAGAGTCAACAACAGACCTCTAACTTATGTTACCGATGATCTGGACAATTTAGAAGTGTTAAGTCCATCTCATTTACTCCATGGCAGAAGGCTCGAACCTGTTCCTCCCATGAATGATAAAGAAATCATAGAGGATCCTACTTATTTCGAACCTGAGCAACTCAGACGTAAATTCAAACACCTTAATAAAGTGATTGAACGTTGGGAGAAAATTTGGCGAGAAGACTATCTCACCTCATTGAGAGAACACTTCTATGGAGCTGGTGTTCCTGAAAATCATAAGTCCTTAAGACCTGGTGACATAGTGATTATCGACAATGATGGTCCGAGGTCCCAATGGCCACTTGGAAAAATTGTGACCATATATCCTGATGCAAATGGAATCATCAGGACAGTTGATGTTTTGAGCAAAGGTGTAGTGAATAAGCGGACAATAAATAAACTAGTGCCGTTAGAATTACACAGTGTTGAAAACAAAATTAGTGATTCTCCAGAAACCACACAGACTAAAGCTGTTCAGAAAAGACAAGCAGCAGTGGTGGCGAGTGAGAAAATTAAATTAATGTTAAGTGATGAATAGTTCACCTGCAGCGAACCTCCGCCGCCCCCCAGTGTGGAGAAATTTTCTCCAGGAGGGGGGTATCAGCCCCCTTCAGCCCTTTCAGCCCCTTCAGCCCCTTTCAGCCCTGAGGGGCCAAGCCCTCTCAGAAGGGGCGAGCGTCTTGTTTACTGCTAGAGTGAGTAATTGATCACAGATGCTATGCCACGTAGTCAAGTGACCTCTGCTCCTTGCAGCGGTGTTGCAAAGTGTATTTTTATAAGAGACAGTACATCTCTTACTTAGCAGGACAATTAAGGAAAATCCTGCTCCCACTTTATTACCATAGTAAAGATAGTGTACATTGTTGTCTATGCTTAAGACAGCAAGAAACAAACATTCTGCTTTGCTTCATCGAGGAGGTGACAAGGATGCAAGGTACTAGGTCAGCGTTTTTTTTTGTGTATTAGGGCAGTGACGGCTTGGGGCGGTGTGGCATGGCCAGACTATCTTTGACTCTAGGGAGAGTGACACTGACGCCAGGATAACTAGCAAAGAACACTGATCTGTGCGTTAGTGTGAACAAAGTGTCTCAAACACAATAAACATAAGAGAAGTGTGATCAGCTTCTCTTGTGATACATTGTGAACAATAAAGACAAATCTTGTGGAACATAGTGTACCAGTGTGCGTTTCCTAGACAATGGAAGACGTGGACATCCAAGGACACTTCAGCTTCTATCAAGTCACCGATACCTGTCGAAGGTGTTGAGAACACCATAGCTCACGTTACAAAGAGCAAGGTATGTTACGAATTTCTTGTAGATCGGGGGATTGCGCAATTCTTGAGTCACAAGGAGTTTGTAATCAACCTATAATCGGCAGTAAGGTGTGGACTTTTGAGTCCAAACAAGTAGGTATTTCGTCAGCCATCATCGAATGAAATATGCTGACATAACACCCCCTAGGGGTAATTTATACTTACAAATTGTATCTCTTGACAGCCCAATGTTGTGATGGTTTCGACAGCTTCTAGACCTCGTCTGCAGGGGCGGCTGTGTAGACGATTTGCTGTCATTTATCAGCTAAGTGTTCATTATATATAGTTATAATTTAAACACAGCAGGTAAGGCCAAAATCTTCAACAGTACACAACCAAGGAGGAAGTGAAGAGGCTGCTAAGCGAACTAGATATCTCAAAGGCGAATAGGCCGGATAACATCTTTCCCTGGGTCCTGAGAGGGGGAGCAGAGGCGCACTGTTTATCACTAACAACAATCTTCAACACGTCTATCGAAACAGGGCGACTACCTGAGGTATGGAAGACGGCACATGTAGTCCCAATTTTTAAAACAGGGAACAGACACGTATCATTAAACTATAGACCAGAGTCACTGACATATATACAAAGCCATGGCGAAGATTATCAGGAGAAGAGTGGAGGACCACCTAGAAAGGAATGAGCTTATAAACGACAACCAGCATGGATTAAGAGACGGGAAATCCTGTGTCACAAACCTACTAGAATTCTATGACAAGGTGACAGCAGTAAGACAAGAGAGAGAGGGGGGTGGGTAGATTGCATTTTCTTGGACTGCAAGAAGACTTTTGACAGTTCCACACAGACTAGTGCAGAAGCTGGAGGTCCAGTCAGGTATAACAGGGAAGACACTGCAATGAATCAGAGAATACCTGAAGGGAAGGCAGTGGTGAGTCATGGTACGTGATGAGGTGTTAGAGTGGGTGCATGTGTCGAGTGGGGTTCCAGAAGGATCAGTCCTAGGTCCAGTGCGGTTTCTTGTGTATGTGAATGACATGATAGAAGGAATAGATTCAGAAGTGTCGCTGTTTGCTGATGTGAAACTGACGAGAATACAATCGGACGAGGATCAGGAAAGATTACAAGGGGATCTGGATAGGCTACAAGTCTTGTCCGACAAATGGCTCCTGGAGTTTAACCCCAGCAAGTGCAAAGTCATGAAGATTTGGGAAGGACAAAGAAGACCGCAGACGGAGTACAGGTTAGGGGAGCAAAGGCTGCAAACTTCACTTTAAAGGATCTTGGGGTAACCATTATACCGAGCATGTCCCCTGAGGCACACATCAATCAAATAACTGCTGCGGCATATGGGCGCTTGGCATACCTGAGAATAGCATTTCGACATCTAAATAAGGAGTCATTCACGACACTGAACACTGTGTACGTTAGGCCAATACTGAAGTATGCAGCACCAGTCTGAAACCCACACTTAGTCAAACACGTCAAGAAATTGGAGAAAGTGCAAAAGTTTGCAACGAGACTAGTCCCGGAACTGAAGGGTATGTCTTATTAGGAGAGGTTAAGGGAACTCAACCTGATGACACTAGACTACTAGAGGATCTGGCGCATATAACAGGAAGGGCACTGCAGTGGATCAGAGAATACCTAACAGGGAGGCAACAACGAGTGATGGTACAGGATGAGGTATCACAGTGGGCACCTGTGACGAGCGGGGTCCCACAGGGGTCGGCCCTAGGACCAGTGCTATTTTTGGTACATGTGAATGACATGATGGAAGGGATAGACTGAGAGGTGTCCCTGTTTGGAGATGATGTGAAGTTAATGAGGAGAATTAAATCAAATGAGGATCAGGCAGGACACGTGGTCCAGCAACTGGTTTCTTGAATTCAACCCTGCCAAATGCAAAGTCATAAAGATCGGAGAAGGGCAAAGAAGACCGCAGACAGAGTATAGGTCTAGGTGGCCAAAGACTGCAAACCTCGCTCAAGGAGAAAGATCTTTGGGTGACCATAACACCGAGCATGTCTCCAGAGGCACACATCAACCAGATAACTGCTGCAGCATATGGGCGCCTGGCAAACCTGAGAATAGCATTCCGATATCTTAGTAAGGAATCGTTCAAGACACTGTACACTGTGTACATCAGGCCCATACTGGAGTATGCAGCACCAGTTTGGAACCCACACCTGGTCAAGCACATCAAGAAATTAGAGAAAGTGCAAAGGTTTGCAACAACGCTAGTTCCGGAGCTCAGGGGTAGGTCCTACGAAGAAAGGTTGAGGGAAATCGGACTGGCAACATTGGAGGACAGGAGAGTCAGGGGAGACATGATAATGACATACAAAATACTGCATGGAATAGATAAAGTAGACAGAGACAGGTTGCTCCAGAGAGGGGACACAATTGGAAGCTAAAGACTCAGAGAAGTCAGAGGGATGTTAGGAAGTATTTCTTCAGTCATAGAGTCGTTAGGAAGTGGTTAGCAAGTGATGTAGTGAAGGGAGAAACCATACATAGCTTTAAGACAAGGTATGACAAAACTCAGGAAGCAGAGAGAGGACCTAGTAGCAATCAGTGAAGAGGCAGGGTCAGGAGCCGAGTCTCGACCCCTGCAACCATAATTAGGTGAGTACACACACACACACACACACACACACACACACACACACACACACACACACACACACACACACACAAACCTATGCTAACACATTGGCTCATAAATCTCCCCACCACACACACATATTTTTACAATAAGCTGAAGCAGCTAGAGCATCCCAACAGGATAAAAGCAAAATGGGATCTCAAAAGGGAGGACGTAAAGACAAGGGAACCGATGATGGCTGGTCGGAAAAGGAAGAATTGGTAAAACGGTTCAAAAACAAATTGGAACAACAATGGGAGAAAAGGTTAAACACGCTTTGAAGTAACAAGTTAGAGCAAATATCTGTGGAGAGCAAGAAGTGGGAATCATGAGCTGTAGTAGCTGAGGCAAAGATCCAGAGATTGGAGGAAGAAATGGATGTGCTGAAGCAGGATCTAAAGATGAGGTCCGAAAGGAGCAAGATGATGCACCATCCCCCCAATGAAAAGCAGGGGTGTCACTAGCACGTTAAGAGACCATACAATAAGTGTCAGGGGCCCGAGACTGTTCAACTGCCTCCCAGCACACATAAGGGGGATTACCAACAGACCCCTGGCAGTCTTCAAGCTGGCACTGGACAAGCACCTAAAGTCAGTTCCGGATCAGCCGGGCTGTGGCTCGTATGTTGGTTTGCGTGCAGCCAGCAGCAACAGCCTGGTTGATCAGGCTCTGATCCACCAGGAGGCCTGGTCTCAGACCGGGCCGCGGGGGCGTTGACCCCCGGAACTCTCTCCAGGTAAACTCCAGGTAATCAGCAGGCAGCGAGGGGACTGAAGGAGGGGATGGTGCTAAGTAGTCTTTTGCAGCAGTAATATCGGGCCATCATGGTGTCTGGGAGATAATTAGGGAAACAGCAAAGGAGATGCTTAAATCAGATCCAGAGATACAGAGGGAAAAGAAATGGGAAGAGGAGAGGGAGAGGTCAATTATACATGGGCTTCAGGAGGCTGAAGGGCAGACCTATGATGAAAGAAAGCATTGGGATAAAAGAGAGACTAAGAACATCATTGCAATAACAGGAGAGAGGGACATGTCTCGGGTAGAAAATTTTCGGACTTGGGGGGTATTCAAGCGAAAATAAATCGACCAATCAGATTGACATTCAAGACAGATGTGGTATGGAACAGGATACTACAACAGAAACCACTGTTAAAGGACTCTCCAGATTATCAAAAAGTGTTCCTCAATCGAGACAGAACACGAAAGGAAAGGGAACAACTGAAAGTGAGAGCAAGACAAAACCAGTGGAAGGAAAGAGAGACAGGACAGGCAACGACAGACAGGAAAGCTCAGCCTTTGGGTGAACATCAAACACAAATGCTTATAGAAACCTCTCAACCCCTGTCACCACATATCAGCCAAACACAGTAAACAGAAATGAGCCTCACTCCATAGCCACCACTCCCCTAAGCACTAATTCCACAATCACAGCAGCCTCCCATAATATTGTGCCCTGCCTCCCACCCTCCCAGCCTGCACCTTCCTCTTCCATCTCCCAAAATACAGTAATGGAAAGGAAGCTAAAGGTATGGTACACCAATACAGATGGAATAACAAATAAGAGTGAAGAGTGGCAAGAATGCATCATTGATGCATCACCTGACATCATAGCACTAACAGAGACAAAACTTACAGGGATGATAACAGATGCAATTTTTCCACCTGGATATCAGATTATGAGGAAAGACAGAGAGAACAGAGGAGGGGGAGGAGTAGCATTGCTCATAAAAGACCAATGGAGTTTTGAGGAGATGGGAGGAATGGAAAGAAGGGAAACAGACGACTTCATTGTAGGAACACTTCAGACTGGGGGTCCAAAGGTGATGATAGAAGTGATGTATAACCCACCACTTAACAGCAGGAGAACAAGAGAAGAGTATGATGTGCACAATAGGGCAATGGTGGATACACTAGCTGAAGTGGCCAGGAGGGCTCATATGGGTAGGACAAAATTGCTTATAATGGGGGATTTCAATTATAAAGAGATTGACTGGGAAAACCTAGAGCCACATGGGGGACCAGAAACATGGAGGGCTAAGATGTTGGAGACCGTATTGGAGAGCTTCATGCACCAACATGTTAAGGATACAACCAGAGAGAGATGAGAGGATGTTGCTGCAAGGCTGGATCTCATATTCACCTTGAATAGTTCAGACATAGGGGATATCACCCACAAAAGACCCCTTGGCGCTAGTGATCATGATGTTCTGAGTTTTGAATATCTTGTAGAGTTAACAGTGGAGAATGCAGCAGCACTAGAACAAAGAGAGAAACCGAACTTCAAAAAAGGGGACTACATAGGAATGAGAAGTTTCCTGCATGAAGTGCAGTGGGAAAGAGAACTAGATGGAAAGACAGTAAATGAAATGATGGAAATAGTGACCACTAAGTGCAGGGAGGCAGAGGAAAGGTTCACACCAAAGGGCAACAAAAAATGGTAAGACCAGAGTGATCCCATGGTTTAATCAAAGGTGTAAAGAGGCCAAAGCCAAGTGTGCTAGAGCATGGAAAAGGTATAGAAGGCAAAGGACTCAAGAAAACAAGGAGCTGAGCAGAAGAACCAGAAACGAATATGCTAGAATAAGGAGAGAGGCCCAGAGGCAATGCGAGAACGACATAGCATCAAAAGCCAAATCTGAAGTTGTTATACAGTCACATTAGGAGTAAAACAACAGTCAAGGACCAGGTAATGAGGCTGAGGAAAGAAGGAGGGAAGCTGACGAAGAGTGACCAAGAAGTATGTGATGAACTAAAAAAAAAGAGAAGTATTCACAATAGAGTCAGGAATGCTTCCAGCAAACATAACCAAGGTAGAGGTGAAGAAACTGCTAGACGAACTCGATACCTCAAAGGCGGTGGGCCCAGATAACGTATCTCCATGGATACTGAGAGAGGGAGCAGAGAAACTGTGTGTGCCCTTAGCAATCTTCAGTAAATCTATCAAAACAGGGCAGTTGCCTGAGGTGTGGAAGACAGCACATGTAGTTCCAATTTTTAAGAAAGGGGACAGACAGGCAGCATTAAACTACAGACCAGTGTCACTGACTTGTATAGTATGTAAAGTCATGGAAAAGATTATCAGGAGAAAAGTGGTGGAACACATTGAAAAGATTGGGCTCATACATGACAGTCAGCACGGTTTCAGAGGTGGGAAATCCTGTCACAAATCTGCTTGAGTTCTACGATAAGGTAACAGAGGTAAGACAGGAGAGAGAGGGATGGGTAGATTGCATCTTTTTAGACTGCAAGAAGGCTTTTGACACAGTACCACACAAGAGACTGGTGCAAAAATTAGAGGAGCAGGCAGGAATAACGGGGAAAGTACTGGAATGGATCATCGAATACCTGACAGGAAGGAAACAACGAGTGTTGGTACGTGCTGAAGTGTCGGAGTGGGCGAATGTGTCGAGTGGGGTTCCACAAGGTTCAGTCCTAGGCCCGGTGCTGTTTCTTGTATACGTGAATGACATGGTGGAAGGAATAGATTAAGAAGTGTCACTGTTCGCTGATGATGTGAAACTGATGAGGAGAATACAAGTGGGCGAGGATCAGTTAAGATTACAAGGGGATCTGGACAAACTACAAGTATGGTCCAGCAAATGGCTCGTGGAGTTTAACCCCAGTAAGTGTAAGGTCATGAAGATTGGGGAAGGACACAGAAAACCGCAGACGGAGTACAGGTTAGGAAACCAACAGCTGCAAACGTCAATTAAAGAAAAGGATCTTGGGGTAAGCATTATAACGAACATGTCCCCCGAGGCACACATCAATCAAATAACTGCTGCAGCATATGGGAGATTGGCAAACCTGAGATTGGCGTTTAGACATCTGAGTAAGGAGTCATTCACGGCATTGTACACAGTGTACGTAAGGCCTATACTGGAATATGCAGTGCCAGTATGGAACCCTCACTTAGTCAAACACGTCACGAAATTGGAGAAAGTGCAAAAATTTGCAACACGATTAGTCCCGGAACTGAGGGGTAAGTCTTAGGAGAGGTTAAGGGAACTCAACCTGATGACACTAGAGGATAGGGAGGATAGAGGGGACATGATAACAACGTATAAAATACTAAGAGGCATTGACAAGCTGGACAAGGATCGAATGTTTCAGAGATGGGATACAGAAACAAGGGGACAAAATTGGAAGCTGAAAACGCAGATGAGTCATAGGGATGTTAGGAAGTATTTCTTTAGTCTTAGAGTTGTCAGGAACTGGAATAATCTGGAGAGTGAAGTAGTGGAAGCAAGTTCCATAAATAGCTTTAAGAAGAGGTATGACAAATATCATGGAGCAGGGAGAGAGTGAATTAGTATCGACCAGTGAAAAGGCGGGGCCAGGAGCTATGACTCGACACCTGCAACTACATATAGGTGAGTACACACACCTACACACCTACACACCTACACTCACACATCAGGCCTAGTGTCTAATCGACATGTGCCTAGGACGAAATGGTAACTAACCTACACACCTACACACACACAACAGGCCTAGTGTCTAATCGACATGTGCCTAGGACAAAATGGTAACTAACACACACACACACACACACCTACACACACACAACAGGCCTAGTGTCTAATTGACATGTGCCTAGGACAAAATGGTAACTAACACACACGCCCACACGCACGTCCACACACATTCCACAACCACCTCTGCAACCATCATCACTACCATTACTAGAACCCACCATCGCAACCCCCCACCACAACCAACCCACCATCGCAACCCGCCACCACAACCAACCCACCATCGCAACCCACCACCACAACCAACTCACTACAACCCACAACCATCACTGCTTCTTTCACAGGCACTACCACAATCATCACCACAGTCAACGACAACCATCAAGACAATCCTTACAACAACAATCATCAAACCATTACCACAGTCATTACCACAATTATCCCCACAACCATTACCTCAACCCATAACCACACCTCACTACCACAAACTTAACCATAATCATCACACCCATTACCATCGTCCAATACCACAATCATCACAACACACTAAAATCATCACAGTTGCCACACTCATCACAACAGTCATCATAGTTACCATTGCAGCCCACCACCAACACAACTACCACAGTCATCACCACAAGGAAGCACCACAGCACCATAACCATGATTGCAACTATGACTACAACCACCTCCATAACCCACCACCACAACGCACTAACACAAGCAACATCATAACTATCACCACAACCATGTAAGTGATGGCACTATAAAAAGATGAAAAAAACTCAGGCAAAGCCTCCTGGCTGGGGACTCCCCTTGTACCCCTCGCTGGAAATTGATTTATTTTACCACCCTGATTAACGTGATTGATGATGCCTACAGCAGAGAACCACGGGTTCTTCCTGCTGCTACCTGGATTGAGGAGTCTACCTGGAGACACTGTCGTGGGCCACCGTGCTCCCATCCCTCCAGGTACTGGTCCCAGATGAGGCCTACCCCGTGACTTTCCTGATCTATCAGGCTGCTGGTGTTGGCCACATGCAGTCCAACGTAGGCTCCACTGCCCGGCTGATAGGGAGTAGATTTGATTAACTTTTCTAGTTCCCTCTTGAAGACAGCCAAGGATCTGTTGGTAATCCCACATGTACAGGAAGGGGAGTGTGTTGAAACTGACCCCTTTACACTTGTTGAGCTCTAAGCATACTCATCGCTGAGGGGTACGATGAGTACGCTTAGAACCCAACAACAACCTTCCTTCATATATAAAAGGAATTGCAATTACTAACAGACCTTTGGTTCTCTTCAAGAGGGAACTAGATAAGTTCCTCTAGTTATTTCCTGATCAGTCGGGCTTTGGATCCTACGTTGGTCTGCACTGAGGTTATTTTTCATCGTCCGCCAAGTCTTATGCTTTCATATGGAGTGATCCTAATGTGTCATTCGGGACCAGTCCATCAAGTATTTTCCAGGGGTTCTGTGGATTATAATATAACTTATCCGCCTACGATTTAAGGAATACAATTCAACATATTTGAAGCGATCCCAGAAGTTTAGATGCTTAATTTGATTTGTGCAAGCAGTTCGGATTCTGCAATTTTTCCTGTCTTGAGGAGGACTGTTAGTACTGGTATATAACAGTATTCCATTCTGGAGAACTACTGACTAAACCTCAGGTCTGGACTTATTGACATCGATGCCTATATTTTCCAGGTTCTATACTTACTGTTTCCGTCTTCTCCAACAGAAGAGACTTCTGGTGAGGGACGTGGTTGACTGTGAATCTAGTCACCAAGACATTGTCTCGGCATCTCTTGACTGTTCTAGTTATCCAGCCTATCAGTTTCTTGGTTATTGTGATAACGTGATCTTTGAATATAAGAATTCTCTCTCACTTAGCATTTGCACAAATAATGCTGAGATTTGAGTTTGTCTTGTACTCATTTTCTATCTTTAATTCTTCATTTTTTCTTCATAGCGGAGTACTGAAATTTGTCCTCTTTGAACATCATATTGTTGGTGCTCCAGTGAAAGACTGTTTATATTGGTTTGAAGTATCTATCGTTGTGACCTCTTTGGACACCACTCTCATACATATTCTAGTATTGTCTACTAAGAATGATGCATTATTATTATGATGTATGTCACTTTCTATGTCGGAAATAGAAATGAGAAACAGAAGCGGGGTGATTATTGTACCTTGAGAAGTAAAGCTTTTCGCTGTGGCAGACCAAGATTTCACTTTGTTTAATATTACTTTCTGGGTTTTCTTTGTTAAGTTAAATGTCCATTTGTCCACTTTTATTTGCTATTGCATAACAGCCCTTGTCGATGGTTTTTGCAAAGTCTGTGTTCCCTACATATGCATTTTGTCTGTCTTTCAGTGCGTCCAAGACCAAGTTGCAATGGTTCAGTAGTTACAAGAGGCAGGAGCGACTTGCTCTAAACTCATGTGTCCTTGAGTTGTGCAAGTGTTGTGAGTCTACGTGATTAGCAGTCTTGCTGAAGACGAATGGGCTAGTGTGTGATAACTGTGTAGTGTGAGGTCTATCCATTTAGTGCTGCTCCCTAGATAGGGAACGTATGGGCTAATACTTATGTAGATGGTGCTGTGTAGGTTCTCTCCACCTAATGTGTACTTAATGAATTCGGGTAGGTTTGCGGTCAGACCTAGTTGACGTTCTGACGAACCAGACTGTTAGCTCTTGCAAAAGGTGTGGACTATGTGGCATTGTGGTGCAGTGAGGTTATGAAATGTGGGATAGGTTGATGTGGAATACTTCAGTCATTCTATTATAGGTTGTTTATCAGTCGGTGTTTGAATGACACATAAAATTGACTGTCCCTCTTTACTTCAGTAATACTATGAAATACGTTATTTACCTCTATTATTCTCAAACTGCGTCAACACTTGCAAGTGTTGATATATACCTTTACCTTTGATATATGTGTGTGTTGATATATACATTTAACTTTGATGAGTTTCGAGAGTCTCTCTACTCGTCTGGTGCTTCAATAAGATTCATGAAATCGTAATAACACGATTGTAAATAAATCACATAACGGATGGGGTCGAACCCATGGCAGTGAGTCCTAAGACTGTGAGTTTTAGGGTTCGTCTGTCGTGGGTTCGAGTCTCACCCGTTCTGTCATTTATTTCATTAATATAAGTAAAGGAAAAAGTCGAAGAAAAAGAAGAGGAGGAGGAAGGGGTGGAGGAAAAGTAGGAAGAAGTGGAGGAAAAAGGAAGTGGGGGGTAAGCGAGGACGAGGAAGAGGGAGAGACCGAGGAGGAGCAAGAAGAAACCAAGGAGAACGAGGAGGAGGAGGAGGAAGAGGAGGCCAAAGAGAACGAGGAGGAGGAGGAGGAGGGGGAAGAAGAAGAGATCAGGGAGAACGAGGAGGAGGAAGAGGAAAGCAAGCAGAACGAGGAGGAGGAAGAAGAGGCCGAGGAGGAGGGTGTGGTAATGGAGGAGGTTGAGGAGACAGTGAAAGAGAGATGGAGGAAAAAGAGGAGGGACAAGAAGAGGTCAACAACCTTAAACTCATTCTCTCTCTGTCTCTCTCTAAGAAAAAAAAAATCAATCAGTTCTGTATAGTGTGAACTAACTTACCAAAGAGAGAGAGAGAGCGAGTGGGATGATTTCACAATCATTTTTACTTGTTGCATAAAGCTTTTACTCCGAAGTTTTACTACGAATTCCCATTTAATTAAGGTTCAGAATTTTTTTGTGGCTCCCTTCACAAAGAATACCACCTAGAGAAGGGGCAGTGTTCCACATGTGTTCGTGTGTTTGTTTCTTGAAGGGGCGGTGTTCCATACGTGTTCGTGTGTTTGTTTCTTGAAGTGGCGGTGTTCCACAAGTGTTCGTGTGTTTCTTGAAGGGGCGGTGTTCCACATGTGTTTGTGTGTTTGTTTCTGGAAGGGGCGGTGTTCCACATGTGTTCGTTTGTTTCTTGAAAGGATGATGTTCATTTTGTTTGTTTCTTGATGGGATGATGGTCGTTTTGTGTTCGTGTGTTTGTTTCAAGAAGTAAATGCATGAAATGTTTGTTGATACAAAGTTTGTGCTTAATGACGAGTTTTACACTCCGAAGTTTGGTATAGCAATGGGAAATCCTCTCTCATGTGTCGTCCTTAGTAATTTATATATGGTATATTTTGGAACAAGATTGCTTAACAAAATCCTTCCCATTAGAGCTAAGTGGTATAGATATATTGATGATATTTTATGTCTTATGCCTAAGTATATAGATATAAACCATTTCCTTTTTAATTAAATAATCTAGTTCATTCCATAAATTTAACTGTTGAGTTTGAACAAAATGACTCATTGCCTTTTCTAGATGTTTTAATTGTTAAGGGAACAATGATTTTAAATTTAAAATTTGCAGAACACCAACAAATAACTGTTTCTATGTATTGCAGCCCAGAATTCATAGATGAAGAAATCTCGAAAATTTATGAAATAGCTAATGATCTAAAATACCCAAGAAACTTAATTGATAAATCTTTTAATATTTACAATTCAAAAAGGGACAAACAACCTTATTCAACTTGTTGGTCCTCCCTTACTATGAAAACTTGGTTCATCAACCTTCTCTCCTTACCAATTTTAATATCAAAGTTGTATTTAAAATTCCCATAGAAATACTAACGGTTGTGTCTACAAAGATTCCTTGTAAAATATGTGATAAACTTTATTACGGTCACACTGGTAAAAGTCTTGAACTAAGATTAAAACAATATAAATATAGCATTAGAAGTGGACAAGATTCTAATGCTCTGTTTATTCATGTGAGAGATTTTAACCGTCTAATTGAGTTTCAAAAGGCTGAGAAAGTTGTACCAAGCAAGTCCATGGTGGAGAGGAATATAATAGATTCAAGTTTCATAAAAAATAATTTTGAAAATAATATGAATATTGCTTTTGGATTATACAGATTGGATTCATTAATAATTAATAAAATTTGGGAAGAAATTAAGATACATTACACAAGTTAAATTCTTAATGCTTGGGTAGAATATAAGTTGTGCTTCACTTACATCACAAAAAGTCAGGTGTTGTAATGTAACCGTGAGATGTTGTCTCGTACTTATATACTTTTTGTTGATCCTTTATTTTTACATTTCATTGATAATGTGAGAAATTATGAAATCGCTTCGAATTCTTCTATTTTTTCATAGTGGTTTTTTGCATATTGTGATAACACCTATTTGCTGTGATCTTATTGCACATGCATATATATATATATATATATATATATATATATATATATATATATATATATATATATATATATATATATATATATATGCAAAACAACCACTCTGAAAGAATATATATATATATATATATATATATATATATATATATATATATATATATATATATATATATATATATATATATATATATATATATATATATATATATATATATGCAATAAGATCACAGTTAACAGGTGATTTCAGAATATGCAAAACAACCACTGTGAAAGAATAATGAAATTCCAAGCACTTTCGTGATAATGTGAGTAGTCACGAAAGCGCTTGGAATTTCATTATTCTTTCACAGTGCTTGTTTTGCGCATATATATATATATATATATATATATATATATATATATATATATATATATATATATATATATATATATATATATAATATATATATATATATATATATATATATATATATATATATATATATATATATATATATAATGATTGTAGCCACGAACGAGTGGTATTGATCAATAACAACACTGTGGCTAGCCAAGGACTCGAACCCGTGCTGCTTTGGCCCTTCTCATGGTGAGCAAAAATACGTGACGCTCTAACCCAGAGGACCACGCAGTCCTTCAAGAATGACGCACCCAGCAGAGCTAGGTGTTTTACCGTTATCCGAGGACATACAGTGGTGTGGACGCCTCTGAGCTAATTTCATTCTACTCCCTGTTTGGTGTACTAGCGCAACAAGCAGTATTTTATATTGATGTAACCACGAACGAGTGGTATTGATCAATAACAACACTGCGACTAGCCAAGGAGTCGAACCCATGCTGCTTTGGCCCATGGTCCTGTGGGTTAGAGCGTCATATTTCTCTCACCATGGGTGAGAGAAATGAGCATGGGTTCGAGTCCTTGGCTAGTGCAGTGTTGTTATTGAGATTATATATATATATATATATATATATATATATATATATATATATATATATATATATATATATATATAAGTAGGATTGCTGGTTTCTTTTTCTGTCTCATAAACACGCTAGATAACAGGGATATCTTGCTACTCCTACTTACACTTTGGTCACACTTCACAGACACGCACATGCATATATATATGCGTACATCTAGGTTTTTCTCCTTTTTCTAAATAGCTCTTGTTCTTCTTTATTTCTTCTATTGTCCATGGGGAAGTGGAAAAGAATCTTTCCTCCGTAAGCCATGCGTGTCGTATGAGGCGACTAAAATGCCGGGAGCAATGGGCTAGTAACCCCTTCTCCTGTAGACATTTACTAAAAAAGAGAAGAAAAACTTCATAAAACTGGGATGCTTGACTGTGCGTGGATGTAGTGCGGATGACAAGAAACAGATGATTGCTGATGCTATGAATGAAAAGAAGTTGGATGTCCTGACCCTAAGCGAAACAAAGCTGAAGGGGGTAGGGGAGTTTCGGTGGGGGGAAATAAATGGGATTAAATCTGGAGTATCTGAGAGAGTTAGAGCAAAGGAAGGGGTAGCAGTAATGTTGAAGGATCAGTTATGGAAGTAGAAAAGAGAATATGAATGTGTAAATTCAAGAAATATGTGGATTAAAGTAAAGGTTGGATGCGAAAACTGGGTCATAATAAGCGTGTATACACCCGGAGAAGAGAGGAATGTAGAGGAGAGTGAGAGATTTTGGGAGATGTTAAGTGAATGTATAGGAGCCTTAGAACCAAGTGAGAGAGTAATTGTGGTAAGGGACCTGAATGCTAAAGTAGGAGAAACTTTTAGAGAGGGTGTGGTAGGTAAGTTTGGAGTGCCAGGTGTAAATGATAATGGGAGCCCTTTGATTGAACTTTGTATAGAAAGGGGTTTAGTTATAGGTAATACATATTTTAAGAAAAAAGAGGATGAATAAGTATACAAGATATGATGTAGGGCGAAATGACAGTAGTTTGTTGGATTATGTATTGATAGATAAAAGACTGTTGAGTAGACTTCAGGATGTACATGTTTATAGAGGGGCCACAGATATATCAGATCACTTTCTAGTTGTAGCTACACTGAGAGTAAAAGGTAGATGGGATACAAGGAGAATAGAAGCATCAGGGAAGAGAGAGGTGAAGGTTTATAAACTAAAAGAGGAGGCAGGGTAAGATATAAACACCTATTGGAGGATAGATGGGCTAATGAGAGCATAGGCAATGGGGTCGAAGAGGTATGGGGTAGGTTTAAAAATGTAGTGTTAGAGTGTTCAGCAGAAGTTTGTGGTTACAGGAAAGTGGGTGCGGGAGGGAAGAGGAGCGATTGGTGGAATGATCATATGAAGAGAGTAGTAAGGGAGAAAAAGTTAACATATGAGAAGTTTTTACAAAGTAGAAGTAATGCAAGGAGGGAAGAGTATATGGAGAAAAAGAGAGAGGTTAAGAGAGTGGTGAAGCAATGTAAAAAGAGAGCAAATGAGAGAGTGGGTGAGATGTTATCAACAAATTTTGTTGAAAATAAGAAAAAGTTTTGGAGTGAGATTAACAAGTTGAGGAAGCCTAGAGAACAAATGGATTTGTCAGTTAAAAATAGGAGAGGAGAGTTATTAAATGGAGAGTTAGAGGTATTGGGAAGATGGAGGGAATATTTTGAGGAATTGTTAAATGTTGATGAAGATAGGGAAGCTGTGATTTCGTGTATAGGGCAAGGAGGAATAACATCTTGTAGGAGTGAGGAAGAGCCAGTTGTGAGTGAGGGGGAAGTTCGTGAGGCAGTAGGTAAAATGAAAAGGGGTAAGGCAGCCGGGATTGATGGGATGAAGATAGAAATGTTAAAAGCAGGTGGGGGTATAGTTTTGGAGTGGTTGGTGCAATTATTTAATAAATGTATGGAAGAGGGTAAGGTACCTAGGGATTGGCAGAGAGCATGCATAGTTCCTTTGTATAAAGGCAAAGGGGACAAAAGAGAGTGCAAAAATTATAGGGGGATAAGTCTGTTGAGTATACCTGGTAAAGTGTATGGTAGAGTTATTATTGAAAGAATTAAGAGTAAGACAGAGAATAGGAGAGCAGATGAACAAGGAGGCTTTAGGAAAGGTAGGGGGTGTGTGGACCAGGTGTTTACAGTGAAACATATAAGTGAACAGTATTTAGATAAGGCTAAAGAGGTCTTTGTGGCATTTATGGATTTGGAAAAGGCGTATGACAGGGTGGATAGGGGGGCAATGTGGCAGATGTTGCAGGTGTATGGTGTAGGAGGTAGGTTACTGAAAGCAGTGAAGAGTTTTTACGAGGATAGTGAGGCTCAAGTTAGAGTATGTAGGAAAGAGGGAAATTATTTCCCAGTAAAAGTAGGCCTTAGACAAGGATGTGTGATGTCACCGTGGTGGTTTAATATATTTATAGATGGGGTTGTAAGAGAAGTAAATGCGAGGGTCTTGGCAAGAGGCGTGGAGTTAAAAGATAAAGAATCACACATGAAGTGGGAGTTGTCATAGTTGCTCTTTGCTGATGACACTGTGCTCTTGGGAGATTCTGAAGAGAAGTTGCGGAGATTGGTGGATGAATTTGGTAGGGTGTGCAAAAGAAGAAAATTAAAAGTGAATACAGGAAAGAGTAAGGTTATGAGGATAACAAAAAGATTAGGTGATGAAAGATTGGATATCAGATTGGAGGGAGAGAGTATGGAGGAGGTGAATGTATTCAGATATTTGGGAGTGGACGTGTCAGCGGATGGGTCCATGAAAGATGAGGTGAATCATAGAATTGATGACGGGAAAAGGGTGAGTGGTGCACTTAGGAGTCTGTCGAGACAAAGAACTTTGTCCTTGGAGGCAAAGAGGGGAATGTATGAGAGTATAGTTTTACCAACGCTCTTATATGGGTGTGAAGCATGGGTGATGAATGTTGCAGCGAGGAGAAGGCTGGAGGCAGTGGAGATGTCATGTCTGAGGGCAATGTGTGGTGTGAATATAATGCAGAGAATTTGTAGTTTGGAAGTTAGGAGGAGGTGCGGGATTACCAAAACTGTTGTCCAGAGGGCTGAGGAAGGGTTGTTGAGGTGGTTCGGACATGTAGAGAGAATGGAGCAAAACAGAGTGACTTCAAGAGTGTATCAGTCTGTAGTGCAAGGAAGGCGGGGTAGGAGTCAACCTAGGAAAGGTTGGAGGGAGGGGGTAAAGGAGGTTTTGTGTGCGAGGGGCTTGGACTTCCAGCAGGCATGCGTGAGCATGTTTGATAGTGATAGAGACAAATGGTTTTTAATACTTGACGTGCTGTTGGAGTGTGAGCAAAGTAACATTTATGAAGGGGTTCAGGGAAACCGGCAGGCCGGACTTGAGTCCTGGAGATGGGAAGTACAGTGCCTGCACTCTGAAGGAGGGGTGTTAATGTTGCAGTTTAAAAACTGTAGTGTAAAGCACCCTTCTGGCAAGACAGTGATGGTGTTGAGAAATGGCATTACCAGTTAAGTTTAAAGAGTTTGTACTTAACTTAGAAAGACAACTCATCGCCTGCACAGCCGCCCCTGCAGACGAGGTCTTGAGAAGCTGTCGAAGTCATCTCTCAACGGGCTGTTAAGATTTATAATTTGTAAGATTATAAATTACCCCTAGGGGGTGTTATGTCAGCATATTTCATTCACTGATGGCTGACAAACTTGTGTAGACTCAAAAGTCCGCACCTAACTGCTGACTATAGGTTGATTACAAACTCCTTGCGACTCAAGAACTGCGCAGTCCCCCGTGCTACAAGAAATTCGTAACCTACCTTGCTCTTGTAGCGTGAGCTATGGTGTTCTTCACACCTTCGACAGGTATCGGTGACTTGATAGAAGCTGAAGTGTCCTTGCATGTCCACGTCTTCCATAGACTAGGAATACACACATTGGTACACTATGTTCCACAAGATTTGTCTTTATTGTTCACAATCTTATTACTAAAGAAGCTGATCACACTTCTCTTAAGTGTTTTGTTGTGTTTTATGAGATACTTTGTTCACACTAACGCACAGAGCACAGATCGTTCTTTGTTGGTTATCCTGGCGTCAGTGTCACTCTCAGTAGAGTCAAAAGTAATCTGAAGACGCCACAGCGCCCCACGCCGTTACTCCCCAGCACAAAAAAAAAGCTGACATAGTACTTTTGCTTCCTTGCCACTTCCTCGATGAAGCAAAGCAGAATGTTTGATTCTTGCTGTCTTAAGCATAGACAACAATGTCCACTATCTTTACCATGGTAATAAAGTGGGAGCAGGATTTTCTTTAATTGTCCTGCTAAAGTAAGAGATGTACTGATGTAAATACACTCTGCAACACTGGACTGCAAGGAGCAATGGTCGCTTGACCACGTCGCATACTCGTACGGCATCTGTGATCAATTACTCACTGTAGCAGTAAACAAGACACTTGCCCCTTCTGAAAGGGCTGGGCCCCTCAGGGCTGAAAGGGGCTGAAAGGGGCTGAAGGGGGCTGATACCCCCCTCCTGGAGAAAATTTCTCCACATTGGGGGGCGGCGGAGGTTCGCTGCAGGTGAACTATTCATCACTTAACATTAATTTGATTTTCTCACTCGCCACCACTGCTGCTTGTCTTTTCTGAACAGCTTTAGTCTGTGTGGTTTCTGGAGAATCACTAATTTTGTTTTCAACACTGTGTAATTCTAACGGTACTAGTTTATTTATTGTCCTCTTATTCACTACACCTTTGCTTAAAACATCAACTGTCCTGATGATTCCATTTGCATCAGGATATATGGTCACAATTTTTCCAAGTGGCCACTGGGACCTCGGACCATCATTGTCAATAATCACTATGCCACCAGGCCTTAAGGACTTATGATTTTCAGGAACACCAGCTCCATAGAAGTGTTCTCTCAATGAGGTGAGATAGTCTTCTCGCCAAATTTTCTCCCAACGTTCAATCACTTTATTATGGTGTTTGAATTTACGTCTGAGTTGCTCAGGTTCGAAATAAGAAGGCTCCTCTATGATTTCTTTATCATTCATGGGAGGAACAGGTTCGAGCCTTCTGCCATGGAGTAAATGAGATGGACTTAACATTTCTAAATTGTCCAGATCATCGGTAACATAAGTTAGAGGTCTGTTGTTGACTCTATTTTCTATTTCAGTCACAACTGTACGGAATTCTTCTAAGTCGATTCTTTGACGATGAAGAGTCTTCCTTAAACAACGTTTCACAATGCCGATCATTCTTTCATAAAATCCGCCGTGCCATGGAGATTTAGGAGGAATGTATCTCAACGACAACTGCGTTGATTCAGCATCTGTTGTACTTCTGGTTGATCAAAGATCTTGCTTATATAAGCAGCACCAGCAACAAAGTTCGTTGCATTATCTGAAATCATCAGTCTGGGACATGCCCTTCTGGCTGCAAACCTTCTGAATAATTTGATAAAGGTTTCAGCAGACATGTCAGTGGCTACTTCTAGATGTACTGCTCTAGTTGTAGCAGAAGTGAACAAACAGATGTACACCTTGATGGGAACTTTGTCAACTGTTTTTGTTAAAATTATTGGTCCAGTGTAATCTACACCTGTCACCTCAAATGGAGTGATATGACAAACTCTTTCAGAGGGATATGGAGGTGGACCTGGATACTGACATACTCGCATATCGTAGTGACGACAAGTAATACAGTCCTTTATTTGTTTTTTCACACTTTGTCGACCTTGAGGTATCCAGTAGGATTGTCGTATATGACAAAGTGTGTCAGCTACCCCACCATGTAACACGTTACTGTGGGCGTTTTGCACAATCAGTTTTGTTAGCCAATGATTCTTGGGGATCAATATTGGATGTATGGCTTCTTTAGGTAGTGAAGAATTATGAATTCTTCCTCGACATCTTATAATCTTTTCTGAGTCGAGATAAAGTCCTAAAGAATTAATCATGACAGGTTTCTTTGGGGATTTATCTTGTGTTTCCAGAAATTTATATTCTGTAGAGAAAACATCTTTCTGTATTAGTTTCATCCAGTATTTAATGGGTTCAAGATATTCATAATCAGGTTTTATTCCTTTAATGAATTTATGGACAAGAGCTGTAACTCTTAAGAGTTTACCCAAAGATGAGTATTTAGATCCATCAATGACTATTTCTGTTGTGTCTGCAGTATTTACACAACTTATTTCTGCTGTGTTCAAGCAGACTGTTTCTTCTGCCATAATGTGAGCTTTTTGCTGAGGCCAGTTATTTTCATTAGAGAGCCAGTTCGGTCCGTGGAGCCATAATTTATTATCCACAATTTTTGAATGGGACGCCACGTGACAACATGTCAGCTGGATTCTCTTGGGTAGAGACGTGAAGAAAGAGATAATCTCTCTGCATCTCTTTTATTTCTGCTACTCTGTTCTGTACATAGACCAACTTACTCTTATTATTTCTTAACCACTGGAGAACTGCTTCATTATCACTCCAGATCACGGTTTTTTCAATAGTGAGATGATCAAGTACTTTGTTGAGATAGACAGCTAATTTTGTACCTACATAGAGTGCTGCCAGTTCCAATTGTGGTACTGTTCTGACCTTCAAGGGTGCTACCCTGGCCTTTGAAGTAATTATGACTTAAGAAATCGTAATGACACGATTGCAAATAAACCATACCCCCGGCCGGGATTGAACCCGCGGTCATAGAGTCTCAAAACTCCAGCCCGTCGCGCTAGCCACTAGACCAGCTAGCCACAATAAGATTCATCCAACTAGGTATATTTCTACACCATAGGAAAGTTAGCACAGGCACCTCTGTGACCACAAATGCAAGTTTTTACAGACGAATCTCCAGCTAGCGTGGCCGTGACGATTCGTCTGTAAAAACTTGCATTTGTGGTCAGAGGTGCCTGTGCTAACCTTCCTATGGTGTAGAAATATACCTAGTTGGATGAATCTTATTGTGGCTAGCTGGTCTAGTGGCTAGCGCGACGGGCTGGAGTTTTGAGACTCTATGACCGCGGGTTCAATCCCGGCCGGGGGTATGGTTTATTTGCAATCGTGTCATTACGATTTCTTAAGTCATGTTGACGGCAGTGAAGGGACTTGAGCTAGAGTTCGTCACGGCCACGCTAGCTGGAGATTCGTCTGTAAAAACTTGCATTTGTGGTCACAGAGGTGCCTGTGCTAACTTTCCTATGGTGTAGAAATATACCTAGTTGGATGAATCTTATTGTGGCTAGCTGGTCTAGTGGCTAGCGCGACGGGCTGGAGTTTTGAGACTCTATGACCGCGGGTTCAATCCCGGCCGGGGGTATGGTTTGCTTTGAAGTAATTACTGTACTTCCTTCAGCATTACTCATGTAAGCTACAGCGCCATAACCTCTGGTTGACGCATCACAGAACACATGTAATGTGTACTTGTTTCCCTCTTGACCTATTTGTCTGGGAAGTTTAGTTTGATGAAGTTGTTTAAACTCCTTGGATATTTCATCCCATGCTTGACTCATTTCTAGAGGCAAGTTCTCATCCCATCCAATTTTGAGCTTCCATGCATCTTGCATAAGCATTTTACCCTTTATGGTAATTGGTGAGACGAGTCCTAGAGGATCAAAACATTGTGATACCTCTGACAGTAAACTACGTTTAGTGAGTGTACTGCATGATTTATTGTTTTTGGGACTCAAAGTAACTTCCTGTGTGTTCCAATTTAGTCCCAGCATATTGTTGCAATCAGGAATTTCAGCTTCAGGGAAATCTTCTTTGATAAGTTCCCTTAATTGCATTGAATTTGTATTCCACATCCTTAGAGGCATATTTGCTTTTTTCATCTCCTTGTTAGCTTCTCTGTATAAGGATTTCAAATCCTCCTCTTTATTCACACTACCTTGAAGATTGTCCACATAGAAACTTTTCTTTAAGATTTCTTTGAAGGGACTTTCAGATTTCTTCAAATGTGTATTCAGAGTAGCTTCTAGTAAGAATGGAGAGGATGTTGCACCAAATAATACTGATTTGAAACGATAAGTTTTCACAGGACTTTGAGGATCATGTGGATTTTCAGGCCACAAGAATCGAGTATAATCTCTATCTATTTCTTGTAGTCCTACTCTTAAGAAAGCTTTGGAAATATCAGCCGTGTAGGCATATGGGTTTGTGCGAAATTTCATAAGCACGTCTCCAAGCTTCTCAGTTAGTGAGGGTCCGGTCATCAGTCAGTCATTAAGACTTGCTACATGTTTATTTGCACGTGCACTGCAATTATATACAACACGTAGTGGAGTGGTTTCAGAATCTTTTCTGACTCCATGGTGCGGGAGATAATGAGCTTCTGTCTTCAACTTATCTTCGACTATTTCCTCAATGAATTTATTGTCCAACTGTTCTTGTATGATATTATCATAAACAGTCAGTAGCTCTGGATTCTTCCTGAGCTCATGTATTTGTGCTTTCATCTGTCCGAAAGCCATGCGATAATTGCTAGGCAGATGTGGTGGATTTAATTTCCATGGTAATCTAACCCAATACTGTCCATCTTTATATTTGACAGTGTCCAAATATTGGTTATAAGTCTGAAACTCTTGTGGGCTTGGTTTATTTACATCAATATCTATCGCATCTAAATCCCACAACTTATCAACTGGTTCATTCATTTCTTCCAGTAATGATAATTTTTGCTGTGGTACATAATCAGCGGTTATTCTCATAACTAGTACATTTTCCACTGAATCAATATCAGCTTCTTTCCCACTTTGAGAGGGAATGGGACCACATATCATGTGGCCTCCTGCTGTTTTCAGCAAGTGAACATCATGTTTACTTACTATATTTTGCACAAAACAGTGATAATAATCACTTCCAATGATTAAATCAATTGGACTAATAGTGTCCATCTGTATGTCAGGACAGGCTAACTTGACCTTAGCTGCTTTCAATGCTGCAACTGTTTCTTTTAATCCCTGGATCTGCACAGACTTAGGCAAATCATCTACTACCACAGCTTCTACTGTCTTTTTCCTGTTTCCTAGACCAACAGTGATTCTGGCTAGGTCATATGTCTGTTTACCAGAATTGTGGAAAAAAACAGCTATATCTAACTGTACTTTGGCATAGGGTTGTTTATTCAGTTTCTGTAACACTGTTCTTCTTATGAAGGACCTTTGTGAGCCTTGATCAAATAATGTTAGCACATTGGTTTTGTGTAATTTATTAGATAACTCAACTCGAGCTATCGGGAGAGCAGTTGCTTTAAACTTATCTCTCACATTTAATGCTGTTGCTTGTTGACTTCCTGATTCTGTGGAAGTCTGCTGTTGTTCAGCAAAAGTATTTGGGCATAATGCTGTATGATGCATACCCTTGCATTTAAAACACTTCTTCAGTGAGCATTTTCCTCCCTTGTGTTCACTTAAACACTTGATGCACCTTTTCAGCTGATGAACACGTTGTTTACGTGCCTCCAATGATATGTATTGACTACAATACTGTGCCCAATGTGTTCCATCACAAAGTACACATTTTGGAGTACGTTTGTGTGTGACAGTTTGTTTACTGTCTGTTGTATTCAGAGCTTGATAAATGCCTATATGGGATTTCCCATTCTGTGGTTTAGTGAGAGTAGGTATACTCTTTTTATACTGAGTTGAAGGTTTGTTATCCACTGGATTTGTGGATTCTTCATCTTGTCTCGTTGCTTGCATGCATGAAACTATTGTTTGTAAACCATTGCTAATTTCCTCACAAGTGAAATAGCGTTTATTGAACATAACATTTAATCGTTTAATAGTTTGTGGTGACAACTTATCCTGTACAATACCACTGATAAACCAATCACATTGCATTAGGTCATATTTAGCACCTAGAGATCTGAGACTATTGTCTAATGTGATTCTAAATGCCTGTAAGTCTGAAAAACAATGTTTGGGTGGCTTCAAGCTTGATATTAAGACTGCATGTCTAACTCTAGCCTTGTCAGCATCGAAGTAATTGTCTGCTAAGACACGTAAGGCTATTTGATAATTACCTTTAACCACCGGAAATGACTTAATCAGTTCATAGGGTTCTCCCTTCACAAGACATTTAAGATAATTGAACTTAGCAATCTCATCTATGTCAGTTCGTGAATTTACTATGGATTGAAAACCACTAATGAATTCTTCATAATTATGACCTTGGAAAAGAGGTAATGGCAATGTAGGTAAGCTTGGTAATGGGACACTTGTTGTTGTTACAGGTGCAACAAGTGTTTGACCACTAGTTACAGTAGGTCTCTGTGACAGAGTTTTGCGGCAGATAGCCTGTACTCCTGTCCACCTTAATTGTTGATAACTAAAAGTATCCAAAACATTTTTAATTTCATCCTCAGATGGGTCTGACTCAAGAAATTTATTTTCATAATGTGTATAGTCTGAATTAATTATTTCCAGACGTCGTGTAAATAATTAAAATTTGACCTCAAGATCATCAAAATCTATGTTTGTATCTTGAGTTAATCCTATACAGACTGAAATTAGATTTTCTAATTGTGTAATCTTAGTCTGTAAAGACTGAAACTGAGTTTTCAAACAAGCCATTTTAATGGTATATTGAAAACTCTAGCACCACACTTAGAGTGTTTAAAAAACACTGTACTGCTATAAACAGCTGAGTTTTGTTATGCTTAAGTCAGCAATAATCGAGTCAGACACTACTGACCCACTAAGCTTAACCTCAGGGTCAATGACCATGAAGGGTACACAGTACATGTGGCTGGTGTTTATGGCTTGAGTTTGCTGTGTCAGCCTGACCATGATGATTAATCGTAAATAACGATGTTATACACTTCATTCACTATACGCTATAAATGTCACTGTATAACTGTAAATCACACGTGAATATTACTTACACATATATAAATGTCACTGTTAATATGTATTTGAAAGCTTACACTTTATATATAAGTTCCTTTAATATAACAGGTAGATCTATAAGAAGCAAACTTTAACACAATCTTGTCTCTTAATTTCTGTCTATAAACATTATAAACACTATGTGTATATACACTCAGACAAACCGAACATCACTTGGGCTGTTGTCTTAATCAGCACTTCGAGTTTGGAGCAGTGGATGCCGAGTGCCATCCCCCGTTTTCTTGTTGGGTGAGTCACCCAGCTGCTGTTTTCTTTGGGTGAACGCTGGGTGAGCGCCCGTTTTCTTTTGGCTGCCCATTCTCTCTGATTGAGTCTGTAGGGACTCATTTATACTGATTTAAATTGTAAAACACTAGTTTTACAGCTTTTTTCGAAGGACCTTGGCTCGTAGGTTATTTGTACACTGTAGTACAACATATCTGGACCACAGTGTGGCCTTTATCCGGTTCGAGCAAGACCAGTATGTTGAGAAATGGCCTTACCAGTTAAGTTTAAAGAGTTTGTACTTAACTTAGAAAGACAACTCATCGCCTGCACAGCCGCCCCTGCAGACGAGGTCTTGAGAAGCTGTCGAAGTCATCTCTCAACGGGCTGTTAAGATTTATAATTTGTAAGATTATAAATTACCCCTAGGGGGTGTTATGTCAGCATATTTCATTCACTGATGGCTGACAAACTTACTTGTGTGGACTCAAAAGTCCGCACCTAACTGCCGACTATAGGTTGATTACAAACTCCTTGCGACTCAAGAACTGCGCAGTCCCCCGTACTACAAGAAATTCGTAACCTACCTTGTTCTTGTAGCGTGAGCTATGGTGTTCTTCACACCTTCGACAGGTATCGGTGACTTGATAGAAGCTGAAGTGTCCTTGGATGTCCACGTCTTCCATAGACTAGGAATACGCACACTGGTACACTATGTTCCACAAGATTTGTCTTTATTGTTCACAATCTTATCACTGAAGAAGCTGATCACACTTCTCTTAAGTGTTTATTGTGTTTTATGAGATACTTTGTTCATACTAACGCACAGAGCACAGATCGTTCTTTGTTGGTTATCCTGGCATCAGTGTCACTCTCAGTAGAGTTAAAAGTAATCTGAAGATGCCACAGCGCCCCACGCCGTTACTCCCCAGCACAAAAAAAAGCTGACATAGTACTTTTGCTTCCTTGCCACTTCCTCGATGAAGCAAAGCATAATGTTTGATTCTTGCTGTCTGAAGCATAGACAACAATGTCCACTATCTTTACATGGTAATAAAGTGGGAGCAGGATTTTCCTTAATTGTCCTGCTAAAGTAAGAGATGTACTGTCTCTTATTAAAATACACTCTGCAACACTGGACTGCAAGGAGCAATGGTTGCTTGACCACGTCTCATACTCGTACGGCATCTGTGATCAATTACTCACTGTAGCAGTAAACAAGACGCTTGCCCCTTCTGAAAGGGCTGAAAGGGGCTGAAGGGGGCTGATACCCCCCTCCTGGAGAAAATTTCTCCACAGATGGAGTGAATGATGGTGAAAGTTTTTCTTTTTCGGGCCACCCTGCCTTGGTGGGAATCGGCCAGTGTGATAAAAAAAAAATATATATGTAAATATATATTCGGCACGACATTATATATATATATATATATATATATATATATATATATATATATATATATATATATATATATATATATATATATATATATATATATATATATATTGTCGTGCCGAATATGTAAAACTGGTCAATTAGCAAGAACTCATTTAAAATTAAGTCCTTTCTAAAATTGTCTCTTATGCGTTTAATGATATTTTTTTTTCATTAATGTTAATGTAAAAATTTATAATTTTGCACCAAAAGAATCTTAGAAAACTTACCTAACCTTATTATAACAAGAACGATTTATTTTAGCCTAACCCAACTAAATATATTTTAGATTTGTTTACAACAATTTAATACTAAACAAACACAGTGAAATATATTTTTTTCGTTAGGTTCAGAATGATTTTGGCGAAATTATTGCATACACAAATTTCCATTTGTCCTATATGGCAAGATGAGCGTTGCTATTTAAGCCAAGATCGCAAGTTCTGCCTATTCGGCACGACATATATATATATATATATATATATATATATATATATATATATATATATATATATATATATATAAAAAATATATATATATATGTGAGTATATATATATATATATAACCCACTTGGAGACAAGTTCAGAAGATTAATTGATCTGTATATTTCGACACCCTGCTGAAGAGAATCCCAGCAAGGAGTCGAAATATGCAGATCAATTAATCTTCTTAATTTGTCTTCATATGGGTTATTATTGAGCATTGACAAGTGTTCATTACTCGTTAGTTCCTCATATATAGTTATATATAAAACGCGTGATTGCAAATATAAAAAAAAACAGTGTGAAAATAGGAAGTAAAACCTGAGCGCTTTCACGTGCTTACACATATCTTCAGAGGAATATGAAGATGAGGCAAGAGACGCACATTTTATGTTAAACCCTGAGGTGACACCTCAGTCAGAGAAGGTGACAACACCTCATACAAAAAACAAACAGGTCCTACATAAACCTAACCCACGAATAAATTTGTCCATCGTCAAATTAAATTGTTATCCACACTTTATTTTTGTGAAGAATATTCTGGACTATAAAATTGTCAAGTTTATACATTCCATAACACAAATTTTAAATATGTTATTCATGATGCGTGATAAAAGATGGTTGCACAATGTTTCGTTTAACTGTAGAATTACAGGGAAGTAATTCTTTGGCATTAGTCCACACTACACAATTGCCTGTATCACTTATATGAATGAACAAATCACTGGATATTGCATATTTGTTGTTTAGTTCTGGACTCAAGAGATTTGCCAGTTTGCTTTAAATAAAAAGGTATTACCTTTTACAAGGGATGGAGTGTACACAACCTACAGATTCCTTGGGAGAGTTTTTTAATTAATTTTTGTTTCACGGTATTGTCATATATAAAGACAACTTTAACATTAAAGTATTTAAGAGTTTGTGAGAGGCGAGATATTTTCATTGTATGGTAAAAACCACACACACACACACACACACACACACACACACACACACACACACACACACACACACACACACACACACACACACACACACTTTCCCAACACTTTTAACTTAGAAGGGATGCTGCTCTTTGCACAGTTTCTAGGCACTTCCCTTCCCTCAGTCCTTTTATACAATCATGTTACAATGGGACTTCTAAACTACTATTTGGGGACCATGAAATTGACTCGTGTGAGGGTGTGCAACCGGGGTACCCTCTCGCCCCTTTTCAGTCTAGCCATCAAGGAAATAACAGAAGCACTCTCCAGTGAACTCAATATCTGGTTCTTGGATGATGGTACCCTGGCTGGCACTACAGAATGTCTCCTGTAGGACATCAGGCAAATCTTTAATCCCCACTAAATGCAAAATAGTTTCTACTAATCGACAGATCCTTGAGGACATAGTGCTGTTTTGCAAGGAGCATGAGCCATAAGTCCAGCCAGTAGTACTCTCTTTAGTGCTCCTTTTAGGTCCAGTGGTGTTGATTTGATTCCAGAAAAAAAATTAAGAACTCAGGACGATGAAAGGCAGAATAAAAGACTTTAATACACATGATTCCTTCTACCTGCTCTCCAGGTGTCTTTTCCTCCCAAAACTTACCTTCTTCTGAAGATGCTCCCCAGCCTTCGGCAGTCTGAAATTCAAAGAATATGACTCCCTCCTAAAGACCATGTTGGAGAGTGTACTGAATCTTTCTCACTTACATTCAGACTTGAGGGGCTGGAAGTACGCAAATCCTCCCAGATTGCCCTACCAGCTTCCTTATCTTCCTCCATAGCATCAGACGAGCTAATAAAATAAATTTTCCCTGCCAACCTTGGTGACTTAGCAGGAATACAGGATCGTAGCTGTATCACTGCCATCGCCGAGTGAGAGAGACTCGCTGCTCCAGCACCAAACCTAGTGTGGCACTGGCCCACAAACAGTCCAGTTGGAATGGTCCCATCGCTGAAAAGGTGCGTGACAGCATGCTCAGGGCCGCAACATTCACCAGGGATAATACTCATCTCCAAGTTGTGAGTGCACATTACTCTGGGGACTTCCTCCAGTGTCCATTTTGGCAATGGGAACACGTCCCACAGACCCTCCGTATTGCAGATTGCAGTGGCTTTCTGCCGTACTACCCCAATCCACACGGAATATGAGTGTATTTGTGGCGATTCACAAGCCAACCAATATAGTCTACATGTTCTAAACTGCTCCAAACCCAAGGGTTGGCATGGAAGACGCAATAAAGTCAGTGACATAAAAAGGAGCCTTGCTGTGACAGGGTGCCCGGCTGAGAGAGAACCCGAATCCCTAGCATCCAGCAATATTCACAATCCTGTAAACCACCCTGACGGGATCACCATCTATCCTTGGAAGAATGGCAAGCTCTTAGCATGGGACTGTATCTGCTTGTCGACACTGAGAGACACCTGCATCCGTCACAGTGTATTAATGTTGGTAGAATTACCGAAAATATGTTGGGTAAAAGGGCACAAGTGCAACTAGTGTGACATTTTATTGTGGCCACGTTTCGCTCTTCAGGAGCTTTATCAAGCCGTTTCAAACAATACATGGACACAGAGGGTATATATAGGCTTAGAGTGAGGTGTAAGAGTTGTAATGTACATACACCAAACATTCATTGATCTACATTTTCCTTCCTTTTTTATCAAAGACTTCAAGAAAAGAGCCCTTTAGATCATTAATTCTCCACGCACCAACACCACTCCTGACGAAATTATAATCCTTCCCAACAGCCAGGTTGCATTGAACGTTTCTAAAGTACTCACGCACACTAACACTAGTCTCCATCACATCCAGCACTTCCATGAGGGATCTAACCAGGACAAAATCGAACTACAATGAGCCAGTCAATGCAGGGGTTTACACTATATCTTGTGAAGGCTGTGACAAAATATATATAGGTGAAACAGCAAGGAATATCTTAGGATGTCATACCTAACAGAAGAAATACAAAGGGCCATACAGGATATTGCAAGAAACCCAAAATATTTCTATTCCTATGCAAAATCCAAGCTAAGACATTACCTGTAGAATTGGATCACTACTGAGAGGAGACTCGTATACTGACGATGAACAGGAAATGAGTGAAATCCTAAAAGAAGAGTATAAATCGGTGTTCAGCAACCCACTAAATGACAGCAGGGTAGAAAATGCAGAAATATTTTTCACTCCAGAAGGCCGTGCAGACCAACTAACTGACAGTACAAATCCCATAGATTTCGAAAAAGAAATGAACTACATGCCCACTCACTCAGAACCTGGGCCAGATTCACTGAATGCTCTATTTATAAAGAAGTGTAAAGCACCATTAGCATGAGCACTCGGCATTCTTTGGAGAAAGAGGTTAGATCTAGGTGAAATACCGGAGGCCGTAAAGAGTGCAGACATTGCTCCTTTGCAAAAGTGAGGTAGTAGAGCACTAGTTAAAAATTACAGACCAGTAGCCCTAACCTCTCACATCATAAAAATCTTCGAAAGAGTGATGAGACAGCATAATACAAATTTTTAGGAGCAGCACAACCGACATAACCCGAACCAGCATGGTTTTAGAATAGGACGATCATGCCTATCACAGCTGCTGAACCATTAATAATGACAGAATTATGGAGGCATTGGAAGACGACCAAAATGCAGACGTGATTGACACAGATTTTGAAAAAGCATTTGACAAATGTGATCATGGAGTGATAGTGCACAAAACGAGGGCCATGGGTATTACGAGGAAGGAAGGCAGATGGATTTTCGGGTTCCTAACACACACAACTCAAAAAGTAGTGGTGGCCAGGGCAAGATCCAGCATTAACGAGGTAAAAACGTAAATGCCCCAAGGCATTGTCCTGGTACATCTGGTGTTTCTCATCCCCATAGCAGACATAGATCAAAACACCCAGCACACTTTTGTATCATCATTTGCAGATGACACTAAAATAAGCATGAAAGTCACTACGGTAGAGGACACTGAAAAAGTACAGAAAGACATAAGCAGGGTTTTCCAGTGGGCAGTGGAGAACATGACGTTCAGTGGTGATAAGTTCCAGCTGCTTAGGTATGGAAAGAATGAAGAACTCAAAAGGAACAATGTATACAAAACTCAAGAGGATCACCAAATAGAACGTAAGGAACACGTAAAAGACCTGGGAATAATTACGTCAGCTGACCTTTCTTTTAAAGACCATAACAAGACAAAGATCATGATAGCCAGGAAGATGACGGGGTGGGTATTGAGAACTTTCAAAACAAGGGAGATAATGCCGATAGTGACTCTTCAAACACTAGTGCTCCCTCACTTAGAACATTGCTCAGTGCTGACGGCCCCATACAAAGCAGGAGAAATATCGGAGCTGGCACAAATACAAAGATCGTTTACGGCTCACATTGAGCCAGTAAAGCACCTAAACTACTGGAAACGCCTTCAAGTCTTGAACATGTACTCATTGGAGCAGAGGAGAGAGAGATACATGATAATATATACCTGGAAAGTACTCGAGGACCTGGTCCCATATCTGCTCACTGCCAAAACAGCATACTGGAGTGAGAGATATGGGAGGAAGTGTAAAATAAACCCAGTGAGGAGCAGGGGTGCGGTGGGGACAATAAGGGAACACTGTATCAACATCCGGAGTCCCAGACTATTCAACATCTTACCAGAAGATATCAGAAACATTGCTGGAACAAGTGTAGAAGCCTACAAGAAGAAACTGGACAAGTATCTTCACCAGGTGCCAGATCAGTCAGGCTGTGCTGGATATGTGGGGCAGCAGGCCTCCAGCAGCAACAGCCTGGTTGACCAGGCAAGCACCAGACGAGCTTGGCCCATGGCCGGGCTCAGAGAATAGAGAAACTCGAAACTCTTCAAAGGTATGAACACATTAACACATGTAGGAATGATAACTTGAACGTCACCGGAATTCTTCCTATCACCTCATGAAATTCAACTGTAGACAGCCTGTACTGTCTGCACAGACAGCCTATGCTGTCTGCCAGCTTAGTTCATATTTCGCGCCACTAAGGTGCTGCCCTCTGGGCCTGCTCCAGGTCTGTGAGATGCTGGGCCCACACTCTCTCACTCTCACAGCGACCAATCAGCAAGACAGAAGGCCTTTTAGCTCTCTCCTCTCGTGGGATGGCCCTACCCGGGCCATGGGCACACCACACAAGCCTGTGTACCCACCATGACTTTACAAATAAAGCAAGAAGCCTCCGAAGACATCATTCACACACCCGCTTTCAGTTCATCGTACCAAATAATCTCGTTATAAATGGTGGGAAGCGGTGGTCGCAGCAGTTGTGTTTGCCCGGAGAGATGAAGGAAGGAATGAAGTCATCTTCACTTT
The DNA here is from genome assembly GCF_038502225.1 of Cherax quadricarinatus. Lineage (NCBI taxonomy): Eukaryota > Metazoa > Arthropoda > Malacostraca > Decapoda > Parastacidae > Cherax > Cherax quadricarinatus. The sequence goes on along the minus strand of NC_091300.1, from coordinate 40,854,992 downwards.
ATCATCCCATGCAAGAAGCATCCGTCTCTCAACGAGTTATCCTGATGTCGTGTCTGCACGTTTGAGCATCCAGACACAGGTTGTGAGGGAAAAGTTCAACAGATAGGAGTAGCGAGCGAGTATATGGTAACGATAGTTTGATTGCCGGCTGCTTGTTAAGGTAGGGTCGGTCTAGCTCCCACTATCCCCTCCCCTCCCCTTTTTCCCCACCCCGAAAGGTGACGTGTGGGGCTCCGGCCTAACAGTAATCACTCGACTCACAGCTCCCAGCACAACTGTAAGTAAAAGCCTCTGCTCCTATTCTAGTGGACATTGGTTGAAAGCTTTACTTTTGACCGATAATAAACTTAGTCCTTTCAGTTTTAAGCTCCACATAAGACTTTTCGATAATCATCACCTTTTTTAAGTATCTTACACTTATCATGGAGAGTGATTTCTTAAGCAGTGGGTAACCTGTCTCTCTTTCCAGCTTGGAATGACAGATCGGGTCACCTGCCAACCAACGAGAAGTGTTGAAGGAGACGGACTGAAAACGGTCTTGGGACGTCACTTCACGATCTACCTACCTGATTAATTGTACAGGACACTACCCCTCATCTTTGCAGTGGTAAAGAACCTGTGTTGCTGTCATCTGGACTGACTATTCAAGGCTATAGACTCTGTGAAGAACTAGTCATTGGGTTGTCACTCAACACCTGTGACCCCCCCCCACATCATCAGCAACGGCTACAATTTCTACAAGACGGTGTCAGCCTCAACCAGGCACACCAGTATAACTGTACATATTAGCGTTGAATTCAAATGTCATTTTCCATTTCATTTTTCATTTTTCTTTCAAGTAGGATACACCTTCATATTTCAATGTTTTATCTTTGCATTAATAAATAATAAAGTGTTTATCTTTGTGAACTACTATTTCTTTTTCTATTCATTAATTATCCTGAGGAGGAGCCAGCCTTGGTAATACTGTCTGAAGTTGTTACAGGGCTGAGTAAGCCTTCACACAGGTACAAGCAGGATCTAGCTGAAATTTGCTGAATTTCTTCGAGAATTACAGTGTCTCACGCTGTTTCTCAAGTCACGTGTTCAGCATCACTTGTATGTTGCTGTTGTTGTGCAGCTCAGCACAGCTGTTTCAGCAAGCCAGAGGTGAGTTTTGTGGTGATTTCTGCATCCAGTGTGTCTCCCTGTGTTTGTGGGCAGGAGAGGAGGAGGAGGAGGAAGTGGCCGTTCCTCGCCTTGCCCATGCTCGCCCTACTGTACACTCACACATCACCAGCCTACCATACACTCTCCACTGCCCACTCCCTCTGCTGTGTTTTATGCTGTTTTTCGTGTGAATTCTTTGCCAGTGCTGTGTGCCCAAGGCCACTCGAAGCCATGTGGATCAGCAAGCCATGTGTATCAGCATGCCACGTAGATCACAAAGCCACGTGGATCAGCAAGCCCCATGGATCAGCACGCCACATAGATCATGACACCACGTGGATCCTGACACCACATGGGGTGTGGGCGATGTCACGTGGATCTACAAGCCACATGGGTTACCAAGCCAGATGTCCCAGGCCTCATGATGTGGTCTGTTGCCCACATCACATTGATGTCACCAATGCTGCTGCCCGACTTCATGACGTCACAATGCCTGCCTGACATCACCTCGAGATGTCTGCTGATGTCACAATGCTGCTGATGTCACCTCGCGACATCATGCCTGACATCACACATGTCACATCGAGTGTTTCTAGTAATTATTTCAGTATTGTCGAGAAGATTGAGAGAAGATATATGTCGTGTGTTAAATCATTCCTCTCAGTGTTCTCACATGTTAGTATATAGCTTAGTGTCAGTTTTGTGCACAGAAAAGCATTTGCTAGTTAAGCCATGTTGTACCGCATGTACTGCGGGTGTGTGTAAAGTTTTCCATGTGTCCAGTTTGGTCTGAGCCAGACCTGAGTAGCACCACTGTGTTAAGTCACCCAGTGTGACCAGTGTGTTTGACAGCTGACATTACTCAGCCTGAGCCCCGAGCCCTTTGTTCAGAAAGCTCTTATGCTCATCACTCGTGATGTTCTCCAGAATCGTACCTGCTACGATTCCCATCAAGATTTGTTTCACTTCACCTCCAGACCTTCAGAGTGCAGTTATATGTAGAGAAACAAGTCTGGGGACGCAGAGACTAACCTCTGCTATAACTCTAACTGTCGAGAGAATGACACTCGTCACAAGCTTCAGTGAGCAGCCTGCACAAAGAAGATGTCACTTTGACTGCTAGCTCGCTCACTGCAGTCTGGTGTATGATGTTACGAGTCCCAGATGTTTTGCCCAGTCGTCTCTGCCACGACTCGCTCCACGAGTCACTCCACGCGTTGCTATTTAAGCCAAGATCGCAAGTTCTGCCTATTCGGCACGACATTATATATATATATATATATATATATATATATATATATATATATATATATATATATATATATATAATATATATATATATATATATATATATATATATATATATATATATATATCATGTCATGTCTGAGGGCAATGTGTGGTGTGAATATAATGCAGAGAATTCGTAGTTTGGAAGTTAGGAGGAGGTGCGGGATTACCAAAACTGTTGTCCAGAGGGCTGAGGAAGGGTTGTTGAGGTGGTTCGGACATGTAGAGAGAATGGAGCGAAACAGAATGACTTCAAGAGTGTATCAGTCTGTAGTGGAAGGAAGGCGGGGTAGGGGTCGGCATAGGAAGGGTTGGAGGGAGGGGGTAAAGGAGGTTTTGTGTGCGAGGGGCTTGGACTTCCAGCAGGCATGCGTGAGCGTGTTTGATAGGAGTGAATGGAGACAAATGGTTTTTAATACTTGACGTGCTGTTGGAGTGTGAGCAAAGTAACATTTATGAAGGGATTCAGGGAAACCGGCAGGCCGGACTTGAGTCCTGGAGATGGGAAGTACAGTGCCTGCACTCTGAAGGAGGGGTGTTAATGTTGCAGTTTAAAAACTGTAGTGTAAAGCACCCTTCTGGCAAGACAGTGATGGAGTGAATGATGGTGAAAGTTTTTCTTTTTCGGGCCACCCTGCCTTGGTGGGAATCGGCCGGTGTGATAATAAAAAAAAAAAAAAAAATATATACACACACATTTTACAAGCTTAAACACCACACTGATACAAATAACAGAGTTCTTCTGGGACCATTCTACAGTAATCCCTTTTCTAGATCAGAGTCTATAAACGGCGTAACACTTAGACTCGTTCACTTATTCCTATTTTCCTCAAGAGTTTCTCAACCACCTTCATAGAACATACCATATAGCAAAGGGCTTCCAAAATTCATGGTAACTTCTGGGGAAGTGTTGCACAACTTAAAGCCATATTCTACACCAGACCCTTGACCAGTGGAAGGTGTTAACTACTCTGGGTAAGGCTTTAGCACCAGACCTCAGCTCGGTCTGAGCAGGGGTTGAGTAACTCGAATTGCTACCTGGTGCTTCACCTCGTTGCACCAGTAATTCGAACATTGAAAAATCCTACCTACTTACAAAGATAAATTTATGGCCAGATAATATTATAAAGCTGAGTAAATTCATTTTAGCTATTAATGAACATATCCTTAATATAATATAAAGTGGAAAAGCCAAAATAACATGTATAAATATATTGTCTCTTTCTTAAAATGAGCAAAGGGCGTAACATCAAGGAACTACGTATGATAGTTCCTTGATACTGTGAGAAGCCATGAAAGCGCTTGGAAGTTCACTATTTTTTCACACTGGTTGTTCTGCGCGCGCGCGCGCGCGCACACACACACACACACACACACACACACACACACACACCGAGCACATCACCGGAGGCACACATCAACCAAATAACCGCTGCAGCATACGGGCGCCTGGCAAACCTGAGAATAGCGTTCCGATACCTTAATAAGGAATCGTTCAAGACACTGTACACTGTGTATGTTAGGCCCATACTGGAGTATGCAGCACCAGTCTGGAACCCACACCTGGTCAAGCACGTCAAGAAGTTAGAGAAAGTACAAAGGTTTGCAACAAGGCTAGTCCCAGAGCTCAAGGGAATGTCGTACGAGGAAAGGTTAAGGGAAATCGGACTGACGACACTGGAGGACAGAAGGGTCAGGGGAGACATGATAACGACATACAAGATACTGCGGGGAATAGACAAGGTGGACAGAGATAGGATGTTCCAGAGAGGGGACACAGGGACAAGGGGTCACAACTGGAAGCTGAAGACTCAGACGAGTCACAGGGACGTTAGGAAGTATTTCTTCAGTCATAGAGTTGTCAGCAAGTGGAATAGCCTAGCAAGTGAAGTAGTGGAGGCAGGAACCATACATAGTTTTAAGAAGAGGTATGACAAAGCTCAGGAAGCAGAGAGAGAGAGGATCCAGTAGCGATCAGTGAAGAGGCGGGGCCAGGAGCTGAGTCTCGACCCCTGCAACCACAATTAGGTGAGTACACACACACACATATGTGTATATATATATATATATATATATATATATATATATATATATATATATAATATATATAATATATATAATATATGTATATAATATGCAACCACGAGCAAGTGATATTTTAGCAATAACTAACTGCGGTTAGTCGGGGATCGATCCCGTGTTGTTTTAGCCCACCTCCTGGGAAGCAAGTCAAAACTCACGATGCTCTAACCACTACATTTAATTAAAACCTCTGAAAAAGACAGTGACTTATTTCGTTTAAACTCAACAGTAAACTTTACGGATGAAGGTAGACTGTTTTATTCAGGTAAATAGTTAGTGTTCCAGTGCTTCGCTTATCGTGTGTGTGTATGTATATCTGTGTATTTTTTACTTTTTTATGGTGTGATTCTCAGTATCAGTGTATACTAAATTACTTAGCTTTTCGAGGTGAGAGCTCCTGGATTTCTTATTAATTTTTGATAGTCCTAATTTAACTGTCAGCCATGTATGGTCAACTTCTAGTTTCTTCGTAGCTCCTTCCACTTCAGAGAGGACCCAGAATTCACACATTCGTGAACGTAGCAACTTGTGTAAAAGTAACGTTACTAGGATAAAACTTGGTAAAAGAAAATGGGTTCATTCCTGCTCTTCTGCACCACCACCACGATGAACCAGGGTCCACCAGGTGTTAATCCTACACCTCTACATCTGCCTTTCCAGGCAGGAGAAATAACGGAGCTGGAAAATTAAACAGGTCTTATGCTGCCTTCGTTTAATCAACAAATTATCAGAATTACTCGGAAAGCCTCAGAGTACTGGGATTTTTTTTTCCCTGGAAAGGAGAAGAGAGAGAGAGAGACACCTGATAATATAACCTTAGAAAATGCTTTAAAATTTCCATCATTTATTGAGTGGAAAAGTCCAGCGAGTTGTACATTTCACACTATCCTTGATAGGTACCTTCTCAAACTAATATAATCACTACACTGTTTGATGAAACACTTCGTGATCTTCCCAGAGTGAACATGAAAGGGTATCCCTCCACTCTCAACTCTCTCTATACCCCAACACATTTAAGAACATAAGAATGGAGGAACACTACAGCAGGCCTACTGACCCATATTAGGCAGGTCTTTTTCAAAGTCACCCACCCACTTGTCCACTTTTGTCCCACTTTTACTCTTCTATCATCATTTAGCTCTTTAATGTATCATGCATCGAGACCCGGTTGCTTTTGGATGGGGAGTGTCCTGACACTCGTTGATTGGTGCTAATTAATTCATTGCTGATTTCCTGTGAAGTAGCAGAGTTATCTGTGTCTGTCTCTTCTGTCTTGATCCAGTATGTATTGACAGGAGCTATGTCAGTAGAGGCGGTAGTGTAGTTCTGCTCCACATAACCTCGGTATATATATACACAGGTCGTGTCTCTCTTATGTGCTTCTCTTCCTCTCCTCTCTGCCTCTACTCTCACGCTCCTTCCCCTCCCCCTCTGTAAATTCAACAACTTCCTAACTAACTTTCCTCTCCCTTTCCCACTTTATCCATCTACTTCCCACCTTCACTTTGTTTCGTCTCTTCTCTATCCTTTATGTCTCGTCCCTTGTCTATCCTCTAAGTAAGTAAGTAAGTAAATTTATTCAGGTATACACAATACAGTTACATAGAATTATCATACATAGCAGCATATGTGTAGAGAACCTAGGATAACCCAAAATAGTCAGACAGAGTGACTTATTTCCATTGGGGTCCTCTCATCCTTACTCTCATCCCTCTTCTCGTCCTTCCTCTTATTCCTTCTCACATCCCTCTTCCTATCATTCCTCATCTCATCTCTCGTATGTTTCCTCTTCTGATTCCTTCTCTTATCTCTTCTCTTTTCACTTTTCCTCTCATCCCTCGTCTTATACCCCCTCCTCCTCCTCCTCCTCCTCCTCTCAACCCCTCTTACCATCCTTCCTCTTATTCCTCGCACTTTCATCCCTCCTTTTATTCTTCCTCCTCTTATTCCTCTTTATCTCAACCCCTCCCCTCATCCCCTCTCTCATCCCTCATCCCATTTCTTTTCTCATTCCTCCTTTTATCCCCCTCTCATACCTCGTCGCATCTCCTTCCTCTCATCCCTTTCCTCCTGTCATCCCTCGTCTCATCTTCCTCCTCTTCCTGTCATCCCTCCTTATCTCATTCTTCCTCTCGTCTCTCATTTCATCCCTTTCCTCGTCTCGTCCCTTTCCTTGTCTCGTCCCTTTCCCCGTCTCGCCCCTTTCCTCCTTTCGTCTCTTTCCTCTCGTTCCTCTCATCTCTCCTCCTCTCGTCTCTCTCATCTTGTGCCTCCTCTCTTCCCTCCTGTCATCCCTCTCCTCCTACCCCCGTCCCTCATCAACACCCTCAAGATGTTAAATTAGTCTATGTCAGAATTTGAGGCACCTTCGTTTTCTTTGTCGAGACAGACTAAATAATATACAGGAATTTGCCGAACATCCTACGTGTAGTAGTAAATTATTGACATTTTCTAGTTGTAACATTTCCCACTGTGAATAAAGTTTTAATTTATATAATTCAGTTTCGAATATAATAGCAGCAATACATTAAAAATTATATGTCGTGCTGAATAGGTAAAACTTGCGATTTTAGCTTAAATAGCAACGCTTTTCTTGCCGCATTAGGCAAGCGAAAAATTGTGTATGGAGTAATATCGCAAAAATCATTCTGAACCAAGCGAAAAAATATATTTCATTGTTTGTTTATTATTAAATTATTGTAAAATTATCTAAAATATATTTAGCTGGATTAGGCGAAATTAAATTGCGCTTGTTATAATAAGGTAAGGTAAGTTTTCGAAGGTTCTTTTGGTACAAAATTATTATTTACATTAAACATATATTTTTTTAATTTATGTTAAATGAGATCTTGCTAATTAACCAGTTTTACTTATTCGGCACAACATATATATATATATATATATATATATATATATATATATATATATATATATATATATATATATATATATATATAAAGATGGACGGGAGGCTCGAACCATGGTCCCGAAATTGACAGGCTCAGCGCTTAACCGCTTCGACTACGAAGCTGCTAATAAGGAAGATTCGGAAATAGTACTTTCGTCCATGTTTTTCATCATAGGCGCAAACTATAACCCAACTGAACTCCTCCCCACAGCCCAGCAGCTTTACCAGTAAATATATTCTTACTTCCTCCAAAGCTATGTAGTCTGTAAATTAGTCTGTCTGTCTCTCTCACATTTTCAGTTCAGTATATTTTTCAGCAAAAGTGGTCTATAGGTAAGTACTTTCTGTGTTTTACCTTTTATGTATATATTTGGATAACAGTTTTAGTTTTCCATCAGGTGGATGACAGTCGCCCTGATTCTGTTGAAGTTTGTTAAATCTTTTTCAATGGGACTTCGCAGTCTCTTGTTTCAGTATTCAAGGAAATATTACGTCCAGTCTTGTTGCTTTCGTTTTATCTAATTTTCTCAGGTGTCCTTTCATTTCCTCTTATTTTCAACTTGATTTTCCTTAGTCTGTTGCTGATTGCTTTCTCACCCTCTCACCATCTCATTTTTTTTTAGTGAAGACCTTTTTGAATCCGTTGTTCAGTTCTGTTATCGTTTGTCTGCTCGCCCACTCTTCTTTCGAGTCATAGTATTTAGTTCTTTACTGTCATCTTACATTTAATGTCACACCGCATTAACTTCGGATTGACATTTTCTGCTCTTTACATTTCCTAGCGTTTGTGCATAATTATCTTTTTTTTTCTAGCTTTACTCTTTGTATGTTTCCCTTGCCTTTGTACTCTCTTACTGTTCCTCACTACGCTTCTTTATCAACAGTGGAAGATCTGTGTCAGGGATTTCGTCTCTTTACTGGTGTGACCCTGTCTGTGGCTCCCTTATATATCTTTGACCTGCCTCTTTCTCATTTCATGTACTTCTTTCTCTGTCGTTCAACTTTCCAACTATACAGTGGAGTTACTTCTTCAGTGCTGTGTCAAGAGCTCTACTGAGAACAGTAACGCCACTGCTGCACTAATGTTAATCTTAAAAGTTTCGAATTATATTTAGAAAAAAAATTGACAATACGTAATTAACTACATCAAGACTTAAAACTCTTCCTATGTGGACTACTCACACGCTGATTGTTGTTTGTGTTAGAAAGTTGTGAGAGACAAGTTGACGCCATGGAAGATCAATACATGCTAAGAGAGGCTTCACCGGACGCCAAGGTAGTTCAGTGGTGATAAGGCAGTTTCTAGAGTGCCAAGGTAGTTCATCGGATGCCAGGGAAGCCCAGGGGACACTAAGGTACTAAATTACCCGACACATTAGCTTTGGACATAAATATTCACTGGATTTAAAAGAAATAGTCAAATTGAGTTTTACAACAAATGGCCAAAAAGAATGGGATAGGAAACGTAAAGGGAATCTGAGATAGAGAAACAATAGGAAGCTCACCCAGGAACGGTAGTTATATTGAGAAACAAGTTGTTAGAGTGGCAATTAGTGGTCAAAGGCACCAGAAAATCGACCAGAGGGATGGAGAGGAAAGGATAGGGAGGGTAGGGATGAAGATAGATCGTAGTTGAGGGATAGGGAAAAGCATAGGTGAAGTATGGGAAAGAGTCGACGACAAAGGTGAGGGATAGAAGTGTTAGGTCGTTACCACCATTAATGTTATTTGCCTTAAAATGGATAATATATTAACAGGTGCGTCAGAATTTGGTTCTCATTACCAACTGCCGTTTCGTGGATGAGGAGTATAAAGATAAATTAAACTGCTGAGATTATAATATGTAAAAAGGTTTATTTCAGACCAGACATACAATGTAATTGACTGGATTTTATTTGGTATATAACATTAAACCTGCTATGCGTCTACTTTTAAACGCAATACATCTAAATGTTGACACCTGGAGGTCGTCCTCTTTGACCTCCACAAGATCCACAGATTAAACATACGTGGGACAACAAAACACCCTGGCTGCAAATAATGATAACAGTCACATGGAAAACAGAGGCGTCAGGGAACTTTTCCCGAAGGTACGTGAAGATGAAGCAACACTAGTGTCAGTGTTGTGAGGCACTGCAACACTAGTGTCAGTGTTGTGAGGCACTGCAACACTACTGTCAGTGTTGTGAGGCACTGTAACACTAGTGTCAGTGTTGTGAGGCACTGCAACACTAGTGTCAGTGTTGTGAGGCACTGTAACACTAGTGTCAGTGTTGTGAGGCACTGCAACACTAGTGTCAGTGTTGTGAGGCACTGCAACACTAGTGTCAGTGTTGTGAGGCACTGCAACACTAGTGTCAGTGTTGTGAGGCACTGCAACACTAGTGTTAGTGTTGTGAGGCACTGTAACACTAGTGTCAGTGTTGTGAGGCACTGCAACACTAGTGTCAGTGTTGTGAGGCACTGTAACACTAGTGTCAGTGTTGTGAGGCACTGCAACACTAGTGTCAGTGTTGTGAGGCACTGCAACATTAGTGTCAGTGTTGTGAGGCACTGCAACACTAGTGTCAGTGTTGTGAGGCACTGCAACACTAGTGTCAGTGTTGTGGGGCACTGTAACACTAGTGTCAGTGTTGTGAGGCACTGCAACACTAGTGTCAGTGTTGTGAGGCACTGCAACACTAGTGGCAGTGTGTGAGGCACTGCAACAATGGTGGCAGTGTTGTGAGGCACTGCAACACTAGTAACAGTGTCGCAGTCAAAATTGCTTTTGTCAAATTTTGTTTGAATCATTTCAACAATTTACTGTGATCTCTCGGTCAGTCAGTGAGGCGTATGTCAAGTATGTTATATTTTATTCGAAGTTCGTCACACACCCATCAGCATACCCGCTCAACCAGTGAACTGGCAATTCAGAGTATAGCAGTTCTGGGGCCTCACTGCTCTATTGTCTTGTTCAACCCACCAGTGAGGTGAAAGTCAGCTCCCCCAGCGAAGGTGACATCACACGTGTCTGCCTGAGTGGGAGGCAGACACTCGCCTACTCTGGTCGAAACCACTCATTGTTTGGAGTGGCTCTTTACTCTTTTTCATTACTGTACTGCTAAATTAATATCGTAACCATGTAGATATTGTGCATAGTGGTGAAGGAATATGTGGGTAAAGAAAGTTACCTCTGCTGTATTTACTTAGCTCTTGTCTTGCCCGGTTGCTTGCTGTTGCTGACTTTGTTTACGGCCAGTTGCTACAGGCCTTGATTGCTACCTGTGTTCGAAATAGCCAGTAAAGCTGTGTCTATGTGTTTCAGCTACGTGTTTGCTTGATACTTCCATTCCCCTCCCCCCTCTCTCTCTCTCTCTCTCTCTCTCTCTCTCTCTCTCTCTCTCTCGCACACACACACACACACTCAAACCCAGGAAGTGGTTCCCAGAATATATGTGTGTACTCGCCTAAATGTGGCTGCAGGGATCGAGACTCGACTCTTTGCCCTGCCTCTTCACTGGTCGCTACTAGGTCCTCTCCCTGCTCCATGAGCTTTATCATATCTCGTCTTAAAACTATGTATGGTTTGTGCCTCCACTGCATCACTTGCCAGACTATTCCACTTCCTGACAACTGTATGACTGAAGAAATACTTCCTAACATCCCTGTGTGTGTGTGTGTGTGTCTGTCTGTCTGTGTGCGTGCGTGTGTGTCTGTGTGCGTGCGTGCGTGCCCGCGCGATAATCGCGAACGAGCGATAAAAGATGTAAAATAACTAAGTTGAATGATAGCTCTAGGCCTTTCTTGTTGTAATCAACACCTCAGGAGCTTCTAATGTTTCAGAAATACACAGGCAGATTCATTGAGGGAAATGACCGAGTCGTTATTTTGTATATGTGTGTAGTCACCTAGTTGTGGTTGCAGGGGTCGATTCACAGCTCCTGGCCCCGCCTCTTCACTGATCGCTACTACTGTGTGTGTGTATATATATAATATGAATATATATATATATATATATATATATATATATATATATATATATATATATATATATATATATAATGCATAGGCGTGAATCTGGCCACGGAGAGCCAGTTTTTCAAGAGTTATGAAGGGTGAAAAATCAACAGGGATACACGCAGTGTTGAGAGCAGTGATGGAGGCGCGCTCATCCCGGGTCCTGAATAAATATTTCATAACAATAAGTAAATAGTGGTGAAATATTGTAACTACTCCCCCCCTTCTATCCAGTTTCCCCCTGCGCCCCTCCACATCCCTTCACCCCCCTCTCCTGTAAACTTCCTCGTTCACGTCCCCTCCTCCCCTCCTCCCCTCCATTACCTCCTCTCTTACTCCATCCCAACTCCCGCTCCATCCTCTGTCCTTTCTTGCCTTCCCTCCTCTCTCCTTACTCGCCATCCTTCCCTCCTCTTTCTTTTCATATTTCTCTCTCCATTCTAGCACCATGGAAAATTGGTGTTTGATCTGAAGCATTGTTTGGGTTTTCGGCTCGCTTGATGTCACCAACGCGTACACACAACGAGGATTGTTACCTGAGAACAAAGTGTTGCTGAGAGGATAGTAAAGAATTTTTCTTCCAAGAGGTAAACCGGTGGACGGGAAGTTATGTGCTACAACCACTGGAAGCTTAACCCATAATCCAAACCATTCCATGGAAAAGCTGAATACTGAAGCATAAAAGGTAGGGGTGAGTGTGTGTGTGTGTGTGTATGTTAAATGTTCCGCAGAGAAAGCCTTCAAGGAGATAAAGCATGGAAGGGAACGCAGAAGCTTATAAACGAGAAGAGAGTTTTGCTGAATTACTTAAGAAAGTAAAAAGTCACAACGAAGGAAAGATCTACTTGGAGCGATTACTTACATAGAAGCTAAAGCATTCGTACCAAACAGAATCAACACTAATGGATTAAAACTTTTAAAAACTTCGTCAGAATTGGTCCAATATTCCATGGAGGTTCATATATCCATGAACAAATAAAAAGGAGCGAAATCCTGAAAGAGCCTTTTTTGAATTAGTGTTCAGCAAAGTACTCGACAGGAGAAATGGGGGTCAGTTTCTGCATTACCCCTGCCTCACCTGCTTAGCATACATCTGACGTGAACACAACTCAGAATTCGAAAATGAAATACACAACAGCACCTATGCCTTATTCCTGGATTTTTTTTATTTAAAAATAAAGATATAAATCCACCAACACAAGAACTCTGTGCTGTTTGGAGAAGGAGCTTAGATTTAAATGAAATACTCAAGACATTAGATTTAGTTTTTGCTGCGAAGGCAGCAAAACAACAGACCTTAAAAAATGCACATTCAACTAATCCTCACAGGAGGTAGCAAAGCTTGGGGAAAGAGTACGGACTACGCAAAAGTCTTTGAAAGGGTTCTGAAACATCAGTCTAATGTTTCTTTTTTATGAAAAAAAAACATGACGTGCGCAACGTAAATCAGTATGGAGTTATATCAGAAAGCTCATATCTATCACAACTTTGAGATCATTATGATAAAATCAATGAGGCTTTGGAAGGAAAAACTGCTGATGTGATCTACACGGACAGCGCAAAAAAAAATTAAAAAACGCAACCAAGACGTGATAGCCATGAAACAACGCCAATAGGTATAAGACAAATAAGCAAAATGGATATTCAGATTTCTAGCAGAGAACACAGTGGTAGTTAAAGAAAATTATCTAATCTTAAGTAATAAAAAGTTCAGTTTCCCAAGGAAGAGTCTTAGTATCTTTATTGTTTCTCATCCTCATAAGACATAAAAATGTCAGCCACAGTTTAATATCATCCTTTGCTGACGATACCAGGATAAACAAGGTATTCACCTTTTCTTCACTAAGAGCGAGCATTATTTGACGACTCTGACGAATTACCTGACGTGCATTCCTGCTTGCTGAAAAGAGTTTGTAAATTTTAATATTTGTTATTCTCATTTATCTTAGGTGAGGTTTGTAAAGTAAAAGGACACAAGTGCAACTAATGTGATATTTTATTGTGGTAACGTTTCGCTTTCCAGGAGCTTTGTCAACGGCCTGACAAAGGTCCTGGAGAGCGAAACGTTCTCACAATAAAATGTCACATTAGTTGCACTTGTGTCGTTTTACTTTACATATTGTCGGTAATTCGACCAACATTATTAGGTGAGGTTTGGTTAGGTTAATGTATATTTCTATATATTTCAATATAATTTTCCGGCAGTATCATATTAAAAAAAAAAAGTGACTTTCGTCTGGCAGTGCGGGGGTTATCGTACCATCTCCAACGTACATTTTTTCTTTTCGTAAACGGTTCAAAATTTGGAGGCTCCGCTGCAGAAGAGAAAAATTACAAACAGATATCAGGAGTCTTCCAGTAGGTAATGGCAAATAAACATTATGTTTAGCGGCGATAAATTCTATTTAGATATCTGGATAAATTCTATTTAGATATTTATATTACCTTCTTGCTCTCAGGGAGCAAGAAGGTAATATAAACGACTGGAGACTAATACTGTTGGATGACTTTTCATTTAGAAAACAAGAAAAGGCAACAAAGTTAAGGAAACTGTCAGGTTGGATGATGAGAACGTTCAGAACAAGAGAAACCATACCAGTCATACTGTTCAACTCGCTTGTGATCTCATCTCTGAAATACTATTTTGTGCTCACAGCTCCATTCAAGGCAGGAGAGAGATCAGAGCTGGACAGAGTTCGTTTATTGCTAGCTTATGTAACTTTTAAACTATTAGGAAAGCCTCGAAGTACAATACTTGAAACGTACTCTCTGAAGCAGTGAAGAGAGAGGTCCATGATAATGTATATGTGAAAGATGCTTGAAAGCCAGGTTCCAAATCTACGTAACATATTGAAGTGAGAGATATGGGAGGAAGTGTAAAATAGACTCAGGGAAGAGCAGGTTGGGCAGTGGGCATAATATGAGAACAATGTGCCAACATAAGTAGTCCAAAACTCTTCAACCTGCTACCAGAAGATAACAGAAATAATGCCGGAGCAAGTGTAGAAGTCTTCAGATAGAAACTGAATCACTAATTCCGCCAAGTGCCGGATCTTCCTTGCTGTGATGGATATGTGAACCAGTATGCTGCTAACAGCAACGGCCTGGTTGAACAGGCAGCCAACAAGAAATCCTGGCTCTCTTGTGAGATCTCCGTTCAAAACAGTGAGATAATAGAGCTGGAAAAAATAGAGCGCATTTACCCCCACGTAGAACCAATAAAGTATTCTAGACTATGGAAATGCTTAATTAAGAAACTGGCAATGTACTCTCTAGATGCAAGGCAAAAGAGATGTGCGATAATATATATATGAAAGTTACTGGAGAGCCAAGTGCCAAAACTAAACACTACCATAACAACGTACTGGAGTATAAGTTACGGGAAAAAGTGTAAGGTAAACTCTGTGAAAAGAAGGAGCACTGTACCTAAAGGAGGCTTCTGAGGCGCCCACTTACCTGTGAGCCGGTCTCAGACCAGGCTTCCTGGAGGATCAAAACCTGATTATCCAGGCTGTTAATGCTAGCTGCATGTAGTCAAGCGTGCGAACCACAGCTGAGGTAGTTAAGAACTGATTAGAAGAACACTTATCGAGTTCTGTCTTAGAGTACTAGTCGTGCTCCTGCTTTTTTTTTTTTCTGGTAGTACTCTACATCATCTACGAAGTTTCCTGTCATACGGAGTGATTTTGGTGTTCAGGTTTGGGATCATACCAGCCAGGATTTTCCAGGTGTAAATTATGGTGCTCCTTTCTCGCCTTCGACCTATTCGGAAAGTTCGGCTTATTAGGCACGACATATGTACATGTCGTGCCGAATAGGTAAAACTAGTCAGTTATTAAAAACCCATTTAAAATTAAGTCGTTTCTAGAATTTTCTCTTATACGTTTAAAGATATTTTTTTTTTCATTTATGTTAATGTAAAAGTTAACAATCTTGTACCAAAAGAACCTTAGAAAACTTACCTAACCTTATTCTAACAAGCTCAATTTAATTTAGCCTAATTCAACTAAATATATTTTAGATAAGTTTACAATAATTTAATATTAAACAAACACAATCAAATATATTTTTTTCGTTAGCTTCAGAATGATTTTTGTGAAATTATTGCATACACAAATTTTCGCTTGCCGTATTCGGGAAGACGAGCGCTGGGTTTTAAGCCAAAATCGCAAGTTTTACCTATTTGGCACAATATATATATATATATATATATATATATATATATATATATATATATATATATATATATATATATATATATAATGCAAAACAACCACTGTGAAAGAATAGAGAAGTTCTAAGCGCTTTCGTGACTACTCACATTATCAAGTAACAATGAAAGTAAAGCATCAAAGGAAGGTATATAAAGGGGTAGCCCACACCTCACTATCAGATCCCACAACAACGAAACACCTGACGCGAGACAGCAGGCCCGCCGGCCGAACTAGACAGATCCTTCATACAACCCACCAACAAACTCTTCTACCCAAGAAATAAGAAATTTAAAAAATTAATAGTCTTTTAAGTTTCTTATTTCTTGGGTAGAAGAGTTTGTTGGTGGGTTGTATGAAGGACCTGTCTAGTTCGGCCGGCGGGCCTGCTGTCTCGCGTCAGGTGTTTCGTTGTTGTAGGATCTGATAGTGAGGTGTGGGCTACCCCTTTATATACCTTCCTTTGATGCTTTACTTTCATTGTTCCTTGATAATGTGAGTAGTCACGAAATCGCTTGAAACTTCTCTATTCTTTCACAGTGGTTGTTTTGCATATTCTGAAATCACCTGCTTACTGTGATCTTATTGCATATATATATATATATATATATATATATATATATATATATATATATATATATATATATATATATATATATATATATATAATTAATGTCGTGCCTCATAAGCCAAACTTTCCAAATAGGTCGAACTCCTTCAAAAATTGTACTTCGAAATTTGGTTTTACAGATTCATTGATATATTTTCTTAATTGACAGTGATGTAAAAAAAAAAAATTTTGGACCAATCCTTACT
Source organism: Cherax quadricarinatus (assembly GCF_038502225.1). NCBI lineage: Eukaryota > Metazoa > Arthropoda > Malacostraca > Decapoda > Parastacidae > Cherax > Cherax quadricarinatus. The sequence continues at coordinate 40,838,537 of NC_091300.1, read as the reverse complement.
TAGAAACCTCTCCTAACCTAATTTTTCTTAGCTAAATTTTGCTGTATATACCATAAGTCAATTTAAATTTATTTAATATCACTTAAAATTAATGCTTTGTTCAGATTGATTTTCGCAGATTTATGTCATAATTTTTCACTCTGCTTATTCTGAAAAAAAAAAAAAAAAAAAAATAAAAAAACCTTTGCCGAGTAGGCCAAACTCGTCATTTCGGCATATTCGGCACGACATAGACTGAATCTGGACACAGGACTTATTTTTCTCGGGAATTTCTTCACTTGTCCCGGAAATATTTCTGATATATTCTGGTAGAATGCTGAATAGTTTAGGCTGATGGCTGATAATAGTGTTCTCTTATTGTGCCAACGGCTCCTATTCTACATTAGGTTTACCGTATATTTCCTCCCATATTTCTTACTCCAGTATGTTGCTACGGTATTGTGCAGGTTTGGGACCAGGCCTTCAATTATCTTCCCTGTATATATTATGATGTATCACTCTCTCCTTTGCAGAGTAGAATCAGAGGCTGCCTCACTCAAGGCACAGTACTCACACCAATTATTTTTGGCATTCTTAACCCTGACATAGACAGAGACATAAGTCATAGCACTGTATCGTCTTTTGCAAACGATACCAGTATTATGTGAATGATATCCATTGCCGACAGCAAATCTACAAGCTGATATAAATCAGGTATTCCAGTGACCTATATATAACAATGTATGTTTATTGTGGACCAAGTTCAGTTATTCTGCTATAGAAAAATAAGTGAAGTTTATGAAGTGGAATGGATAAATATAAACTGCTTTGAGTGCTTCCTGCGATATTTCCTGACTAATTAAGGAGGCCTGGTCTGAGACCTGATTGCGAGGGCGATGATCCTTGGCACCATGAAGAGAAACAGCTCGTTGTGGTGGAGGCGGCTACACCCAGGCTAGTTTCTTTTTTTTTTTTTTTTTGTCCTGTGCTGAGGACGTGGCGGCCAGGAACCAATCACACACAAGCTTTGTTTGAGCTGTATTGATTGACAGGGGTCTACCAATAATTATTTTCGGAGATTTATTTTTTTGTCATGTTTGCGAATGCAATAATATAGCATTTTTTGTATTGACAGGAAGCCTCACTGCGGCATTGCGTTTGCCTTGCGTTTAGCGGACGTAGGGTCGATCCTCCACGATGCTCTGCTATAAATGACCCTAAAAGGTTTAGTATTTCATTTAAATATAAAAATAATGTGTGTGTTGGCATCAAAAATAATCAGCTGATATGGTAGAATGAGCTAATGGTTAATTTTTGTGTATTTCATCTGTATTTTAGTTGAGTGAGTGTTATTTAGTGGGTAAATCATGTGTTAAAATAGTTTACCATGTCTTGTCGTACGTACGATTGTGAAATATTTTCGTATGGTTTTTACTTCATGAATATTTCTAAGTTATTTGTGGGGAACCCGATGGGGTAAGAACTAGACGTTTCGATCCATCCTGGACGTGACAATAGTTAGGACCATTACCAATTAGTATACGAGAGCTGCAACACATCTTCTAGGAAGTCTTATAATTACATAAGAAATCCCAGTTTTGTCTTTATCGGTCCCACAGTTCAAAACAGCAATTTACTGATGAAGAAACGTAAAGAAGATTAATCGTTAATTCTAACCCTAATAATTAACAAAGCTGGCTGTGACAACGTAGCAAACTGAGCTAATAAATGTTAAAAAGTTGTCAACGTTGCAAAGTGCATGGTAATATATTTTGAACAGGAAAATTAAAATGGCCATTTATACACACCACAGATGTATTGACCACTCAAAAAATAGAGACCTAACAGTAACAATGTTAACTATTTTAAAGCTTTTGTTCGGACGCACTTAAAAACGACAAATCTTAATCTTTATTGGAATGTCATTGCGGTTTCGAACAGTTATAGTTCCACTGTCGCGTTCTAAAATAAAAAATAGTTGTGCTCACTCTCTAGTGTCCTAACAAAGATACTAGCCTCTGTTCCTCTGTATATGTTCTGTATGACTCTTGTGCATCCTGTCAGTGATGGGTGTGTTCTCTATACCTCTGATAAGTCCTGTCAGAGACCTTATTTAAACTCATTGACAGCGGTGAGCAACGATGATTATATTCTGCGAAGAAAATTTCAAGAAGCCTATTTGGAATGTCTTACCGTAAGGAGGCTTACAAGGCGAAGTTTTAGAAATGACATGTTTATATGTAGACATGCAGCGCTGTATGACCCTTGGGGGTTTAGCGCTTGGTTTTTATAGTAATATGTAAACAGCTTCGGGTATCAATATCCCTGCAGCCCAGTCCCAGACCAGGTCTCCCGCTTGACGGCCTCTTCAGTCAGGTTGTTGATGCTGGCTGTATGCAGGCCAACGTTGCCACCACAACACAAGTTCTCTTGGTCCTTTTACAAGTGTAATTTTCTTTTGGTGCACTCTTGCTTTTCAGTTTTGTTTTGTTCCTTCTGCTGGGCCGCTTGCTATCTTTGGGAGGGATTTTTGTGTGCAGATTTGGAACCAGTTCCGCCATAATATTCTAGGTTCCAAGAAGTACAGTTTGGGGGCTCCAGACATTCTGAATAATTTCGGTGCTTGACTGAGTTTATTTAGAGTGCGAAGATTATCTGTACAATCTCCCGATTTACGATTAAATCTGTCATTAAGGGGGATAACAGTGTTCGGCAGTATATCAGTCTAGCGAGAACAAGTGACTTCGAGTATCATTATTGGATTGGCTTAAATTCACGTTATTCATTTCATCTTTCCAATATATTTCAGCAACGTTATGGTTTATTTGGTTTCAGTTTATGTATGTATTGTTGAAATTGACGTTCATGAGTACATCTCAATTATTTGTAATTTGTTGTTCAGGGATGTGAGGCTGTGATGTGAGGTTCCTGTGCCTGGCACCGAGGTTCCTGTGCCTGGCACCGAGGTTCCTGTGCCTGGCACCGAGGTTCCTGTGCCTGGCACCGAGGTTCCTGTGCCTGGCACCGAGGTTCCTGTGCCTGGCACCGAGGTTCCTGTGCCTGGCACCGAGGTTCCTGTGCCTGACACTGCTATATTCCGTGCCAGATCCTCATTATTTGTGAATATAAGTTAAAAGGCATTTTATAATCTGGTCTGTGCCACAGCTTCCTGACTTACAGCGAATTTATTACAGACTTCTTACAGTTAATTTGAGAGTGACTGTTCTTCCAGTCTGCGTCCTTATTTCTCTGCTATTATAGCATTTGTTATATCCTTCCACTTCCATTTTAGATGAGTTAAATTGTAATCAAGCAACGGGATATTTGTGTCGGATTTGGAACATTTTCCAGACAGTGTTCGATTTTCAGTAGCTGATTTTTAAACAACTGGGAAGCTGTATCTGTTCATTAATAAACGGAAAAAAAATTCTGTTTTAAATTTCAGGGTCAAAGATTTGAGTGTATTTGTTGTGTTGAGTAACGTAGTGCAAATTATCGACTTCTTAACACAGAGGCTGCGTGTTAGAGGAAAATAACTGAAAAATTGTCCAGTTAATTGTATCACTCATGAAAGAAAATTGTTATTCTTATTGGGTTGCGCTAAATTCTTAATAATTTTACAACGCCTGGGGCTTGGAAGGCGATTAGGTTTAATCCGAAGAAAGGAATATGTCCCCAATTCCACGGAGCAAGAACCTGCTTCAAGCAGTAAGGTACCCTCATTCAAGGTTTGATTGACCAAGTGATTTTTGTCCAATGAAGGGAAATATTTTTCTTTCATCGCATGGTAAATATGTGGAATAAGCTGTCAGAAAAAGTGTATTAGAGAAGAATATATATATATATATATATATATATATATATATATATATATATATATATATATATATATATATATATGTCGTGCCGAATAGGCAGAACTTGCGATCTTGGCTTAAATAGCAACGCTCATCTTGCCATATAGGACAAGTGAAAATTTGTGTATGCAATAATTTCCCCAAAATCATTCTGAACCTAACGAAAAAAATATAGTTCACTGTGTTTGTTTAGTATTAAATTTCTGTAAACAAATCTAAAATATATTTAGTTGGGTTAGGCTAAAATAAATTGTTCTTGTTATAATAAGGTTAGGTAAGTTTTCTAAGATTCTTTTGGTGCAAAATTATTTTTTTTTACATTAACATTAATGACAAAAAAATATCTTTAAACGTATAAGAGAAAATTTTAGAAAGGGCTTAATTTTAAATGAGTTCTTGCTAATTGACCAGTTTTACATATTCGGCACGACATATATATATATATATATATATAACACTGCACTAGCCAAGGACTCGAACCCGTGCTGCGTGGACCTGCCTCATGGTGGGCGAAAACACATGACGCCCTAATCCACTGGACCATACGATCTTTAGTATCGTATGGTCCAGTGGATTAGGGCGTCGTGTATTGTCGCCCACCATGAGCCAGGCCAAAGCAGCATGCGTTCGATTCCTTGGCTAGTGCAGTGTTGTTATTGATCAATATCACTCTTTCGTGGTCACAATAATTATATATATATATATATATATATATATATATATATATATATATATATATATATATATATATATTTATTTATTATCACACTGGCCGATTCCCACCAAGGCAGAGTGGCCCGAAAAAGAAAAACTTTCACCATCATTCACTCCATCACTGTCTTGCCAGAAGGGTGCTTTACACTACAGTTTTTAAACTGCAACATTAACACCCCTCCTTCAGAGTGCAGGCACTGTACTTCCCATCTCCAGGACTCAAGTCCGGCCTGCCGGTTTCCCTGAACCCCTTCATAAATGTTACTTTGCTCACACTCCAACAGCACGTCAAGTATTAAAAACCATTTGTCTCCATTCACTCCTATCAAACACGCTCACGCATGTCTGCTGGAAGTCCAAGCCCCTCGCACACAAAACCTCCTTTACCCCCTCCCTCCAACCTTTCCTAGGCCGACCCCTACCCCGCCTTCCTTCCACTACAGACTGATACACTCTTGAAGTCACTCTGTTTCACTCCATTCTCTCTACATGTCCGAACCACCTCAACAACCCTTCCTCAGCCCTCTGGACAAGAGTTTTGGTAATCCCGCACCTCCTCCTAACTTCCAAACTACGAATTCTCTGCATTATATTCACACCACACATTGCCCTCAGACATGACATCTCCACTGTCTCCAGCCTTCTCCTCGCTGCAACATTCATCACCCATGCTTCACACCCATATAAGAGCGTTGGTAAAACTATACTCTCATACATTCCCCTCTTTGCCTCCAAGGACAAAGTTCTTTGTCTCCACAGACTCCTAAGTACACCACTCACCCTTTTCCCCTTATCAGTTCTATGATTCACCTCATCTTTCATAGACATATCCGCTGACACGTCCACTCCCAAATATCTGAATACATTCACCTCCTCCATACTCTCTCCCTCCAATCTGATATCCAATCTTTCATCACCTAATCTTTTTGTTATCCTCATAACCTTACTCTTTCCTGTATTCACTTTTAATTTTCTTCTTTTGCACACCCTACCAAATTCATCCACCAATCTCTGCAACTTCTCTTCAGAATCTCCCAAGAGCACAGTGTCATCAGCAAAGAGCAACTGTGACAACTCCCAATTTATGTGTGATTCTTTATCTTTTAACTCCACGCCTCTTGTCAAGACCCTCGCATTTACTTCTCTTACAACCCCATCTATAAATATATTAAACAACCACGGTGACATCACACATCCTTGTCTAAGGCCTACTTTTACTGGGAAATAATTTCCCTCTTTCCTACATACTCTAACTTGAGCCTCACTATCCTCGTAAAAACTCATCACTGCTTTCAGTAACGTACCTCCTACACCATACACCTGCAACATCTGCCACATATCCCCCCTATCCACCCTGTCATATGCCTTTTCCAAATCCATAAATGCTACAAAAACCTCTTTAGCCTTATCTAAATACTTTTCACTTATATGTTTCACTGTAAACACCTGGTCCACACACCCCCTACCTTTCCTAAAGCCTCCTTGTTCATCTGCTATCCTATTCTCTGTCTTACTCTTAATTCTTTCAATAATAACTCTACCATACACTTTACCAGGTATACTCAACAGACTTATCCCCCTATAATTTCTGCACTCTCTTTTGTCCCCTTTGCCTTTATACAAAGGAACTATGCATGCTCTCTGCCAATCCCTAGGTACCTTACCCTCTTCCATACATTTATTAAATAATTGCACCAACCACTCCAAAACTATATTCCCACCTGCTTATAACATTTCTATCTTTATCCCATCAATCCGGGCTGCCTTACCCCCCTTCTTTTTACCTACTGCCTCACGAACTTCCCCACACTCACAACTGGCTCTTCCTCACTCCTACAAGATGTTATTCCTCCTTGCCCTATACACGAAATCACAGCTTCCCTATCTTCATCAACATTTAACAATTCCTCAAAATATTCCCTCCATCTTCCCAATACCTCTAACTCTCCATTTAATAACTCTCCTCTCCTATTTTTAACTGACAAATCCATTTGTTCTCTAGGCTTCCTTAACTTGTTAATCTCATTCCAAAACTTTTTCTTATTTTCAACAAAATTTGTTGATAACATCTCACCCACTCTCTCATTTGCTCTCTTTTTACATTGCTTCACCACTCTCTTAACCTCTCTCTTTTTCTCCATATACTCTTCCCTCCTTTCATCACTTCTACTTTGTAAAAACTTCTCATATGCTAACTTTTTCTTCCTTACTACTCTCTTTACATCATCATTCCACCAATCGCTCCTCTTCCCTCCTGCACCCACTTTCCTGTAACCACAAACTTCTGCTGAACACTCTAACACTACATTTTTAAACCTACCCCATACCTCTTCGACCCCATTTCCTATGCTCTCATTAGCCCATCTATCCTCTAATAGCTGTTTATATCTTACCCTAACTGCCTCCTCTTTTAGTTTACAAACCTTCACCTCTCTCTTTCCTGATGCTTCTATTCTCCTTGTATCCCATCTACCTTTTACTCTCGGTGTAGCTACAACTAGAAAGTGATCTGATATATCTGTGGCCCCTCTATAAACATTATATATATATATATATATATATATATATATATATATATATATATATATATATATATATATATATTTTATATATATGTCGTGCCGAATTGGCAGAACTTGCGATCTTGGCTTAAATAGCAACGCTCATCTTGCCATATAGGACAAGTGAAAATTTGTGTATGCAATAATTTCGCCAAAATCATTCTGAACCTAACGAAAAAAATATATTTCACTGTGTTTGTTTAGTATTAAATTACTGTAAACAAATCTAAGATATATTTAGTTGGGTTAGGCTAAAATAAATTGTTCTTGTTATATTAAGGTTAGGTAAGTTTTCTATGATTCTTTTGGTGCAAAATTATAAATTTTTACATCAGCATTAATGAAAAAAATTTATCATAAAACGTATAAGAGAAAATTTTAGAAAGGACTTAATTTTAAATGAGTTCTTGCTGATTGACCAGTTTTACATATTCGGCACGACATATATATATATATATATATATATATATATATATATATATATATATATATATATATATATATATATATATATATATATATATATATATAGCGAACCAAGCGATACAGGATGCAAAACAACCACGGGGGGAGTAAATAATAGGTCTGACCTCACCCTCACCCAACACTATCCCTTCTGTTCCTCTTCAAGGGGGGCTCCTTGGCGTGAACATAAGAACATAAGAAAGGAGGAACACTGCAGGAGGCCTGCTGGCCCATACTAGGCAGGTCCTTAACAATTCATCCCACTAACAAAACATTTGCCCAACCCAATTTTCAATGCCACCCAAGAAATAAGCTCTGATGTGAAAGTCCCACTCAAATCCAACCCCTCCCACTCATGTACTTATCCAACCTAGATTTGAAACTACCCAAAGTCCCAGCCTCAATAACCCAACTAGGTAGACTGTTCCACTCATCAACTACACTATTTCCAAACCAATACTTTCCTATGTCCTTTCTAAATCTAAACTTATCTAATTTAAATCCATTACTGCGGGTTCTCTCTTGGAGAGACATCCTCAAGACCTTATTAATATCCCCTTTATTAATACCTATCTTCCACTTATACACTTCGATCAGGTCTCCCCTCATTCTTCGTCTAACAAGTGAATGTAACTTAAGAGTCTTCAATCTTTCTTCATAAGGAAGATTTCTAATGCTATGTATTAATTTAGTCATCCTACGCTGAATGTTTTCTAACGAATTTATGTCCATTTTGTAATACGGAGACCAGAACTGAGCTGCATAATCTAGGTGAGGCCTTACTAATGATGTATAAAGCTGCAGTATGACCTCTGGACTTCTGTTGCATACATTTCTTGATATAAATCCCAGTAATCTATTTGCCTTATTACGTACGCTTAGGCATTGCTGTCTTGGTTTAAGGTTGCTGCTCACCATAACCCCCAAGTCCTTTTCGCAATCTGTATGGCTAAGTTCTACATCATTTAACTTTTAAGTACTAGGGTTATGGGCCCTCCCAAGCTTCAGAACCTTGCATTTATCTACATTGAACTGCATCTGCCACTTTTCTGACCAAGAATAGAGTTTGTTTAAATCCTCCTGAAGTTCCATAACATCTACGTTTGAATCAATTATCCTACCTATCTTTGTGTCATCGGCGAATTTGCTCATATCACTAGTAATTCCCTCATCAAGATCATTGATATATATTATAAACAACAACGGGCCCAAGACTGATCCCTGTGGAACGCCACTTGTTACAGATCCCCACTCGGATTTAACCCCATTTATGGACACTGCTTCCTGTCAGTGAGCCATGACTCGATCCACGAGAGCACTTTTCCCCCAATGCCATGAGCTGCCACTTTCTTTAACAGTCTATGGTGCGGAACTCTATCAAAAGCCTTACTAAAATCTAAGTAAATAATATCAAATTCTTTATTGTGGTCAACAGCCTCAAAAGCTTTACTGAAGAAAGTTAATAAATTAGTTAGACAAGACCGGCAGCTTGTGAATCTATGCTGAGTATCATTAATCAAGCTATGCTTATCGAGATGGCTTCTTATAATCTCAGCTATAATTGACTCTAGTAATTTGCCTACAATTGAGGTCAGGCTTATTGGGCGGTAATTTGACGGTAACGACTTGTCCCCTGTTTTAAAAATAGGAGTTACATTAGCCATCTTCCACATATCAGACACTACACCTGTTTGAAGAGATAAATTAAAAATATTAGTTAATGGTTCACAGAGTTCCATTTTGCATTCCTTAAGAACCCTTGAAAAAACCTCATCAGGACCCGGCGATTTATTTTGCTTCAGTCTGTCTATCTGCTTCACAACCATCTCACTAGTGACTGTGATGTTACATAATTTATCTTCTTCTAGCCCACTGTAAAAATTAATTACTGGAATATTGTTAGTGTCTTCCTGTGTAAAAACTGAGAGAAAATAATTATTTAAAATCAAGCACATTTCATTCTCTTTGTCAGTAAGGTGCCCATAGTTATTTTTAAGGGGACCTATCTTATCTCTAACTTTTGTTCTATAGACCTGGAAAAAACTTTTTGGGTTAGTTTTAGAATCCCTAGCAACTTTAATTTCATAGTCCCTTTTAGCTTTTCTTATCCCCTTTTTAATGTCCCTCTTAATGTCAATATACTGATTCATAAGATGACCCTCACCTCTTTTGATACGCCTATAAATTCCTTTCTTATGCCCTAGTAGATATTTGAGCCTATTATTCATCCATTTTGGGTCATTTCTATTTGATCTAATTTCTTTATATGGAATAAACGCTCTTTGAGCAGCATGTATAGTGTTCAGAAAACTGTCATATTGATTGCTCTCTTCGTTACCCCAGTCAACAGATGATAAGTGTTCTCTAAGCCCATCGTAATCTGCTAAGCGAAAATCTGGGACTGTTACTGAGTTATCGCTACTATCGTACTTCCATTCAATGCTAAATGTAATTGATTTGTGGTCGCTAGCACCCAGTTCCTCTGAAATTTCTAAATTATTAACAAGGGATTCATTGTTTGCCATAACTAAGTCAAGCAGGTTATTTCCCCTTGTAGGTTCTGTCACAAACTGCTTCAAAAAACAATCCTGAAATACTTCTAAGAAGTCGTATGATTCTAAATTCCCAGTCAAGAAATTCCAATCAACATGACTAAAGTTAAAGTCTCCTAGAATTACTACATTATCGTGCCTTGTGGCCTTAACAATTTCCTCCCATAGTAGTTTCCCTTGGTCCCTATCTAAGTTTGGGGGACGGTATATCACTCCTAAAATCAGTGTTTCATGCCCCTCTGAAAATTCTATCCAAACAGACTCTGTATGTGTTACTTCAGATTTAATACCCGTTTTTATGCAACAGTTCAAGCGATTTCGGACATACAATGCCACCCCACCCCTCCCTCCCAATACTTCTATCTTCTTGGAACAATTTAAAACCCTGAATATGACATTCCGCAGGCATGTCCCGACTTTTTGAATTAAACCACGTCTCAGTTAAGGTAAATACATCAATGTTACCTACACTAGCAACTAATCTCAACTCGTCCATCTTATTCCTAGCACTACGGCAATTAGCATAATAAACATTGAAAGACTCTCCTTTCTCTTTACCCTTCCTGCTCATTTCTATTTTTCTACTAAACCTATTACTGTCCTTATCACCCAAGGTCACTGGCTTTTCAATATCTATCTCGTTCTTATTATTACTAGTTCCCCTAGAACTCGTAATATTACTACACTGGGACTTCACTGTTTTCCTGCCAAAACCCATACCACTAACTATTCCTAGTTTAAAGTCCTAACTGCTCCCTCCACTGCAGTTGCCAGTGCTCCCACCCCACACCTAGATAAGTGAACCCCATCCCTAGCATACATGTCATTTCTGCCATAGAAGAGGTCCCAGTTGTCAATGAATGTTACCGCATTTTCCTTACAGTATTTGTCCAGCCAGCAATTGACACCAATTGCCCTGGACAACCATTCATTTCCAACTCCCCTCCTTGGCAAAATACCACATACGAGAGGGTTCCCACCCTTATTTCTAATTATTTCTATTGCTGACCTATACCTGCTAATCAGGTCCTCACTCCTACGTCTGCCAACATCGTTGCCTCCAGCACTGAGACAGATAATAGGATTGCTCCCATTACCTCTCATGATGTCATCCAGACGGCTAACAACATCCTCCATCCCAGCCCCAGGAAAGCAAACTCTCTGTCTCCTACTCCTGTCCTTCAAGCAGAACGCCCTATCCATATACCTAACTTGGCTATCCCCAACAACAACAATATTCTTACCTTCCTTAATGTCTTTCGTCGTGACGTTCCCAGTAGTCGACTCACATTCGTCGGGTAGCACTGAGAATGTATTGAATGTTTCCACAACAGTTTCCACGGCAGTCTCTTTCTTCTTCATCGTTTCTACCTTTCCATTCGTCTTCTTGATCATCAACTTCTTTCCCTGCTGTCCAGCCACTGACCAGTTTCCCTTCTTGACCTGAGGACTCAAAACAGGAGGACTACTCCGAATCTTTTTGTTTTCCTCGGTCAGTCGCCGAATTTCCATATTCGCCATCCTCAATTCTTCCTTAAGCTGTTGGTAAAGTTACTTGATGGAGGGCATCTTGCTTCAATTCTAGAGAGCGTGCAAACAGGTCTTCACAGAGCCAAGTACACGTCAACACTGCGCAAAAGCCAACTCAATCAGGAGCTACTGCGCAGCATGTCCGCACGGCCCAATGATACTGCTATATATACTATATATACTATATATACTGCTATATATACTATATATACTGCGTGGTGAAGAGGCTCTTAGTCTGAGGAATTAGACCTGTCGGTCTCCTTCCTCAGACCGAACCTAATTACCCCCCAATCCCCCCTTCCCTATGCCATCCTCTCCTTTTTCCTTTCCTCCTCCTCCCCACCCCTCCCTTTTGCCCTTTCATTTTTGGCCTTTGGGATTTTTCCCAGAGGCGTGCTAGTTCCTAGGTAGGGGAAAGGGTACCGGGGTCCATCACATTCCTTTGAGGTTCTTGGCGGTAGCGTAGTTTGCCGTGGAATCTGGATCGCCTGGGGATGTCCCGATCCCTCTCCTGTATCCCGGAGGGTGGCTTTGGGTGTCTTTCGGGTGACGGGTGTATCTCTGGAAGCCACCTTTCGGATTCCGGGGGTGGTGGCCAAAGGATATCTAGCCGCCCTCTCTTTTGTCCACCAAGGTAGCTTGGCAGATGTGAGGTTGCTATCCCGGATTGCTGGTTTACTGGCATGAAAGGTAGGGTATGGCACGGGTTCCATGCTCCATCTGCGCTTCTTGTGGTGCTGAGGTTCTCTTGGGTGCGGAGGGAGATTTCTGGCCCTTTCATTCCTCCTAGGAACTATCCCTCCCCGGTCCCCCCTTTTCTTATTCTTTTTTTATTTTTTTATTTTCTTTCTTTTTTTTTCTTAAAAACAAAAAGAAAGAAGTAACCAAACCATGGAGTCCCCAATCCATGACCCCGCTACCCCTGGGGCCCCCTTATTGTCACCGCACCCCGTTCTGACCTCGCCTCGTCTTTTGGCCACTCTTCGGACATTCCTAAGACCCCTGTACCTCTTGCTGGTGCTGTTTCGTCACACACTTCAGGTGCAGGGGTTTCAACTGACTCCTTTGATTTGTCTGACCTCTGCTCTCCTTTGACTATGCTTCCGGCCTCTCCCTCTGCTGTGCGGCAATTTTCAAATCGCCAGCCCGTCCCATGTCGGACCAACTCTGGTCCCACTTCTAAACGCCAGTGACAATTTCCTGTTACTTCGTTACCTTCCCATTCTGCTCGGAAAAGACCAACACATCATGCACTCCCTCTCCTAACTCAGTTTTGGACCACACAATGGACTAAATTCTTTACTTTAAGACCAACTTCTTCTACTGCCTATCTTTCCGACCATAGTATTGGCAAAGTGCTCCTACGCCATGTTGGTAGAGATATTTCCTTTCATGCTCTTAAGAGCTCATGATCTTTCTCTCACATATCGATACTATTCCTATCACTATCGAAAAACATCATTCCCTCAATTCTTGTAGTGGTACTGTCATTCTGCCCCATACCATAGTACAACAGAATTTCCAGACATGTGGCAATGACATTCTCGAACAGCTGGAACTCCAAGATCTCCCAATTCTCAAGGTAGACACTTATGTTCTTCCTGCCTGCAGGCGGAGACGATACCCTTGCAGTGTGGCTCGTTTAACTTTTGACAGCCATGAACTCCCATCCTCTGTCCCTTCGTACTCGCCGTTGCCAGGTCTACTTGAATGAGCGGGAAATTCGTTGCCTCAAAGAGGCAGAAGGTCTCCCTTATGCTATGGCGGTTCTCATCTCCGCCTCCAAGGGAGACTACCCCGTGTTTCTTATTCTCCTGTTTCAAAACATCCCCCCACTTCTGGGGTCCCATGTTCTGCAGCCTCCTCTGTGGTTGCCAGTCCCATAGTCACTCCTATATCTAATTCTTTTGCTGTTCTGGGCTCAGACGTCCCTACTTCAACACCTCAGTCTGTTCTCACTTCTTCGTGTTCTCCCTCACAAACCCTGGTATCGACAAGACCTAGTACGACACTTCCTCCCAATTGTCCCTCTACTCCTCAGAGTCCAAAAAATCTCCTTTAACCCCTCCTTCCCTTCATCCACCTCCACACTTTACCTTCCCAGTCTCTGCACATGGGTCTTCCCCTTTCACTGTCTCTCTTAAAAGTGTGGAGGTTCATCCTTCTCGTACTGTGCCTTCCTCTCCTGTCCCCTCCCAGGTTTCTTCCTCTTCTGCCACCTCTCAGATTTCTGCCTCTTCTGTCCCCTCCCACACTTCTCCAGTTCCCTCCACCCTTTCCACCCCCCTACCTTGATACAGTCCATTACAGTTCCGATCTTTACACAAACTCCTCCTCCTTCCATCTCCAATATTGTCTCCCATACGACGTCTCTGAACTCTGAAACACTTGAAGCAATCTCTAAATATATTGCAGAGACCAAACCATCAATGGACACTGATCCACCCTCTATTCCTTCTCTTTCCTCTTCTCCATCTGTGCAACTCCTTTCTTCACAGCGCGCCGTTCCTTCGCTGCTTGAACGTTTACCGCTGCTACCGCATGTGGACTTTTCTAACCCCTCTAGTCCATAAGTACCCTTACCTGCAGATTTCTAGTATCTTTATCGTTGCCAATCATGGCCTATTTACAGTGAAATATACGCGGCCTCAGGGGTAATCTGGGTGAGCTTCAGACCTTGCTCTCCCAATTTTCCCCTGATTATGTTTGCTTACAAGAACCAAAATTACACTCTGCTGTTATCTATCCCATCTCAGGCTATAATTTATTGTATTCTTCTGATCCTTTTCCTGATGGGACCTTTAACAAAAGTGCCCTTCTTCTACGCACTGATATTCTGTACCATCAGCTATTTGTTTGTACTTTGCTGCATTACACAGCAGCCCGTATCCACCTGCATAGGTGGTATACGCTTTGTTCTTTGTACCGCTCTCCTTCTCAAGCATTATGAGTATTATCTATTCCGGATATTGCCTTTCTTGTTTCGTCATTATTGCCACCACTTCTGTTACTTGGCGATTTTAATGCCCATCATTTTCTTTGGGGGATCTTACTGTGATTCCCGTGGCATTCAGCTAGAGGCTTTTCTTGCTTCCCACTCCCTCCATGTTTTAAATACAGGTACTCACACCCATTTTGATCCTCGTATTCATACACTCTCTTGCATCGATCTCTCAGTCTGCTCTTCCTCCGCTGCACTAGACTTCACCTGGTCTGATCTCCCAGATTTACATGACAGCGATCATTTTCCAATCATTCTTATTTCCCCTTCATATTCACCACCTCTTCGTAATCCACACTGGCAATTTGATCAGGCAAATTGGGACCTTTACTCACAACTGTTTTTAGTGATGTTCCTTCTTCATCCTCCATTGATGAGCTTTTACACCTCTTCTCGTCCTCAGTTTTAACCGCAGCTTCACATTCTATTCCCCAAACCTCGGGCAGGCATTCTCAGAAATGCGTGCCTTGGTGGTCTCCTGCTTGTGCTCATGCAGTACATTGGAAACGTGCTGCGTGGGGCAGGTACCGGTATAATAGAACCACTGAGAGACTTCTTGATTTTAAGCAGAAGTGTGCGATCGTTCGCCGTGTCATCCATGACGCTAAATGCACTTGCTGGCGAGATTATGTCTCCACTATCACCTCTGCTTCCTCTATGAGTGCAGTCTGGAAAAAAGTACGGAAACTGAGTGGTAAATATTCTCCTGACCCGGCTCCTGTTCTGCGGGTTGCCGGTGTTGATATAGCAAACCCTCTAGATGGTGTCATTGAAATTGGCAGTCATCTGGTCCGTATTTCTCTGGGGCTCCAACTCTACCCCCCGTTTCTTTCCTCAAAGTCTGCCAGAGAGTTAGCACCCTTGGACTTTTCTTCTCTCAGAGAAGAATAGTATAATGTTCCTTTTACACTTCAGGAACTGGAGGCAACACTCTCAGCTTGCTGATCATCGACAGCTGCGCCCGACGACATTCATATTTGTATGTTACAAGATTTACATCAGTCAGCCCTTGCAGTCCTCTTATGCCTTTTCAATCTTATTTGGTCACAAGGAGTTCTTCCACAGCTGTGGAAATTCGCCATTGTTCTCCCTTTCCGCAAACCGGGTACTACGGAATATGAAGCCTCCCACTATCGTCCCATCGCTCTTACCAGTGCAGTTTGCAAAGTGATGGAATGTCTGGTAAATAGACGTTTAATGTGGTATTTAGAGAGACACAACAGTCTCTCCACTCGTCAATATGGCTTTCGTAATGGCTGGTCTACCATAGACCCCTTACTATGATTGGATACGTATGTTTGTAATGCCTTTGCGAATAACTACTCAGTTATTGCCATATTTTTTGACCTTGAGAAGGCATATGACACAACTTTGAGGTATAATATTTTGGCCTAAGCTCACTCCTTAGTCCTCCGAGGCAATCTACCATCTTTCCTTAAGAACTTTTTAACTGACAGACATTTCCGTGTTCGAGTCAATAATGTGCTCTCCCTGGACTTTGTCCAAGCTGAAAGTGTCCCTCAGGGATGTGTTCTGAGCACAACACTTTTTCTCCTTGCTATAAATGATTTGGCCTCTGTTCTTCCATCCAGTATTTGGTCATCACTCTATGTAGATGACTTCACTATTGCTTGTGCAGGCGCTGACTGTCACCTCATTACAGTTTCTCTCCAGCATGCACTCGACTGTGTTTCCAATACGGCCACCACGTATGGGTTTAAATTTTCCAGTACCAAAACTCACCAAATTACTTTCACTAGACACACTGTCATCTCCAATCATCCTTTGTACCTCTATGGCTCCCGTATCCCTGAACGTGATAGTCAGGTTTCTAGGCCTTATCTTTGACCGTAGGTTATCCTGGAAACCCCACATTACCTCTCTAAAGGCAACTTGTCACAGCTGGCTGAACCTTCTTAAAACCCTTGCTCATCTTTCATGGGGAGCTGATCGTCGAACTCTCCTTCGCCTACATTCAGCCCTCATTTTATCAAAACTCGATTATGGTGACCAGATCTATTCAGCGGCCTCTCCTACTACTCTCTCTAGCCTAAACCCCATCCATCACCAAGGATTACGTTTATGCCTTGGTGCTTTTCGCTCTTTTCCTGTTGAGAGCCTCTATGAAGAAGCGAATGTTCCATCCTTGTCTGATCGCCGTGATGCCCATTGTCTTCGCTACTATGTGCGCTCTCACGATCTTTGCAATCCTTCCATTTATAGAATGGTCACTGATATTAGTAGACATTATTTGTTCGCCACCCCTGTTACTCCGTCCCTTCTCTCTTCGTCTACATTCGCTCTTGTCTTCCCTTCAGTTATTGTCTTTATATGTTCATGTAGCATCTCACTTTTCTCTACCCCCCTGGGAAGTTCCAGCTGTTCGGGTCTGTTCTTTTTCACTCCCTTGCTCGAAAGCCCAACTGCCTATGGTGGCTTCCCACTCTCTTTTTCTTGACCACTTCCACTCTCATTTTCATGCCATTGCCGTGTACACAGATGGCTCTAAATCTTCTGACAGCGTCGGATTCGCAGCAGTGTTTCCGGACAGCATCGTGCGAGGGCATTTACTATCTTCGGCTAGCATTTTTACTGCTGAATTGTATGCCATTCTTGCAGCACTTATTCGTATCGCATCTATGCCTGTGTCATCATTTGTGGTTGTCTCAGACTCCCTCAGTGCTCTACAGGCTATACAGAAATTTGATACACCTCACCCCCTAGTTTTCCGTATCCAACTTTGGCCACATTGTATCTCTACCAAGCGTAAAGATATTGTTTTTTGTTGGGTCCCTGGTCATGTTGACATACAGGTCAATGAACATGCAGACACCGCTGTGCGGTCAGCAGTACATGACCTACCAATTTCATATAGAGGTGTTCCATTTCTGGACTATTTTGCTGTAATAACTACCTACCTTCACACCTGTTGGTAACAACGTTGGTTTGCTCTGCTCAATAACAAACTTTGTTCTGTTAAACTGAGTATAGGTTACTGGCCGTCTTCTTGTCACCAGTGTCGAGGTTGGGAGACTACCCTCTCCCGCCTTTGCATTGGCCATACTCGTCTTACTCATGGATATCTCATGGAGAGGCACCCTGCTCCTCTCTGTGAGAATTGTCAGGTTCCATTATTGGTCAGCCACCTTCTGTTAGATTGCCCAGTTATCAACGAGCACGCAGAATTTACCTCCAACTTCGTCTTCGCTCCGCTGCTCTCTCTTTACCTTCCCTCCTCGCTGATGGACCCACCTTTCATCCGGACTCTCTCATTGACTTTTTAACAACTGACTCCACAAACTCTGATGATACCTTCAGCCCTTTCTACCTCAATCTCTTGCTACCCTCTACCCCTGCACTATCCCCTGCCTAGCTGTTTTCTGTAACCTACTAATCATCCCTCCCCCCTTCTGCCGCCCGATACCCTAGCTTCCTTCCCTACCCTGCAGTGCTGTATAGCCCTTGTGGCTTAGCGCTTCTTTTTGATTATAATAATATCCCTTCTGTTGCGTCCCACCCCTGGATCGCCCCCTGCTTCTCGAATAAATTTTTTTTCAATTTTATTTTTTTAGAATTTAATAATTTTTATGTTGTCTGACAAGTTGTACAAGAATGTTATACAATACTGGTTTACATGTGTCTTAATTTCATCTTGTCGGTATTGTATACTATTCTTTTTCAATTTGTCAGAAACTACAACATCATGGAATCTTGATTCTGAGGACATGTACCTAACCTTCTCCACGACTATGACAACTATTACTACAGCTAACCCATCTCTTTGGGAGGGACCTACTTCCACTGGGAAATTCCGCCTACCAGTAACTATGCCCTCGTCTGCTACACGTCCCCTTTCCACCTGACGTTAGTATATAAGCGCCAGGCTCCTTGCCTCTGCTCCAGAACTTCCACGACTACGGTGCCCTATGCACCAACTCCAAGGCTGAGGGACTGATTACCTCGTCTTTTGTATATAGTTCTACTGTGTCCAATTATGTCCTGGAATTTGTATTGATAAAGCCATTGGATGGCGAACCATCTACAATAAAGATACCCAGATGTTGCACATGTGTCTTAATTTCATAAGACGAGATGTAGACCACTAGTAAAGCAAGAATGTAATCATTGAGAAGTCATGTGAGAATGGTTGGATTTGAGTCACGCGACCTCTCAGTGATTACATTCTTACTTCTACTAGTGGTCTACATCTCACCTCCTGACAGTATATAAGGCTCCATACATTCACTTCAACTAAACATTGTTTCAGACTATAGAACAATACTCTTCTCCAGGCTGAGGGACTGACCACCTCAAAACTACATCTTCGAGGGTGATGGACTGATTACATCGTCTTCGAAATAAAGATACCTAACTGTTGCATGTCTTACCTAACAATATGAGCTGTGTTTCACGGATCCTTAACTACTTACCTATATCATTATAAAAAGTCAGGTGTTGTTGAGGTGGCCGCGAGGTTTAGTCTAGTCCTCATATGCCTTCCTCTTAATCTTTTATTTTTATAGTTCCTTGATAATGTGAGAAATTGCGAAAGCGCTTAGAATTTCACTGTTTTTTCACAATGGTTATTGCTTCATATTGTGATATCACATGTTTACTGTGATCTTGTTGTGCCGCATAAGTAAAACTTGCGATTTTGGCCTAAATAGCAACGCACTTCTTGCCGGATAGGGCAAGCGAAAATTTGTGTATGCAATAATTTCGCAAAAATCATTCTGAAGCTAACGAAAAAAATATATTTCATTGTGTTTATTATTAAATGACTGTAAATTTGTATAAAATATACTTAGTTGGATTAGACCAAATTAAATTGCGCTTGTTATAATAAGGTTAGGTGAGTTTCCTAAGGTTCTTTTGCTAATTGACAAGTTTTACCTATTCTGCACGACATTATATATATATATATATATATATATATATATATATATAAATATATATATATATATATATATATATATATATATAAAGAGCTGAATCTTTTTTCGCTAAATTCGCAACTTTGTTCCTTGCCCTAAGGCTTGTTGCTGTGTGGTTACCTTTGAATACATAGGTGACTGATCGACCCGACTATCGTTGCCTGTGGCCCGCAGGTCCACACGTCTTTCACAACCTGGCAGATGAGACATTTTGACCTGTCTCCTCACCAAGATTGATGATATGGTGGAAGTGGAAATATTTCTCGTGTTTGTTGTTGGAAGATTGGAGAGACATGGAGCGCGAACGTGGGCACTACAGTCACAACCATTACAGAGCACTACAGTCACAACCATTACGGACCATTGCAATCACAACCATTACAGAGCACTACAATCACAACCATTACGGACCATTGCAATCACAACCATTACAGGGCACTACAGTCACAACCATTACAGAGCACTACAGTCACAACCATTACAGAGCACTACAGTCACAACCATTACGGACCATTGCAATCACAACCATTACAGGGCACTACAGTCACAACCATTACGGAGCATTGCAATCACAACCATTACAGAGCACTACAATCACAACCATTACAGAGCACTACAGTCACAACCATTACAGAGCACTACAGTCACAACCATTACAGAGCACTACAGTCACAACCATTACAGACCATTGCAATCACAACCATTACAGGGCACTACAATCACAACCATTACGGAGCACTACAGTCACAACCATTACGGAGCACTACAGTCACAACCATTACGGACCATTGCAATCACAACCATTACAGAGCACTACAGTCACAACCATTACAGAGCACTACAGTCACAACCATTACAGAGCACTACAGTCACAACCATTACAGAGCACTACAGTCACAACCATTACAGAGCACTACAGTCACAACCATTACAGAGCACTACAGTCACAACCATTACGGAGCATTGCAATCACAACCATTACAGAGCACTACAGTCACAACCATTACAGAGCACTACAGTCACAACCATTACAGAGCACTACAATCACAACCATTACAGAGCACTACAATCACAACCATTACAGAGCACTACAGTCACAACCATTACGGACCATTGCAATCACAACCATTACAGAGCACTACAGTCACAACCATTACGGACCATTGCAATCACAACCATTACAGAGCACTACAGTCCCAACCATTACGGACCATTGCAATCACAACCATTACAGGGCACTAGTCACAACCATTACGGACCATTGCAATCACAACCATTACAGAGCACTACAGTCACAACCATTACGGACCATTGCAATCACAACCATTACAGAGCACTACAGTCACAACCATTACGGACCATTGCAATCACAACCATTACAGAGCACTACAGTCACAACCATTACGGACCATTGCAATCACAACCATTACAGAGCACTACAGTCACAACCATTACGGACCATTGCAAACACAACCATTACAGAGCACTACAGTCGCAACCATTACAGAGCACTACAGTCACAACCATTACGGACCATTGCAATCACAACCATTACAGAACACTACAGTCACAACCATTACAGAGCACTACAGTCACAACTATTACGGAACATTGCAGTCACAACCATTACAGAGGACTACAGTCACAACCATTACAGAGCACTACAGTCACAACCATTACGGAGCATTGCAATCACAACCATTACAGAACACTACAGTCACAACCGTTACAAAGCACTACAGTCACAACCATTACGGAGCATTGCAATCACAACTATTACAGAGCACTACAGTCATAACCATTACAGAGCACTACAGTCACAACCATTACGGAGCACTTCAGTCACAACCATTACAGAGCACTACAGTCACAACCATTACGGAGCATTGCAATCACAACCATTACAGAGCACTACAGTCACAACCATTACAGAGCACTACAGTCACAACCATTACGGAGCATTGCAATCACAACCATTACAGAGCACTACAGTTACAACCATTACAGAACACTACAGTCACAACCATTACGGAGCATTGCAATCACAACCATTACAGAGCACTACAGTCACAACCATTACAGAGCACTACAGTCACAACCATTACAGAGCACTACAGTCACAACCATTACAGAGCACTACAGTCACAACCATTACGGACCATTGCAATCACAACCATTACAGAGCACTACAGTCACAACCATTACAGAGCACTACAATCACAACCATTACAGAGCACTACAGTCACAACCATTACAGAGCACTACAATCACAACCATTACAGAGCACTACAATCAACCATTACGGAGCATTGCAATCACAACCATTACAGAGCACTACAGTCACAACCATTACAGAGCACTACAGTCACAACCATTACAGAGCACTACAGTCACAACCATTACAGAGCACTACAGTCACAACCATTACGGACCATTGCAATCACAACCATTACAGAGCACTACAGTCACAACCATTACAGAGCACTACAATCACAACCATTACAGAGCACTACAGTCACAACCATTACAGAGCACTACAATCACAACCATTACAGAGCACTACAATCAACCATTACGGAGCATTGCAATCACAACCATTACAAAGCACTACAGTCACAACCATTACAGAGCACTACAGTCACAACCATTACGGAGCATTGCAATCACATCCATTACAGAGCACTACAGTCACAACCATTACAGAGCACTACAATCACAACCATTACAGAGCACTACAGTCACAACCATTACAGAGCACTACAGTCACAACCATTACGGAGCATTGCAATCACAACCATTACAGAGCACTACAGTCACAACCATTACAGAGCACTACAATCACAACCATTAGAGCACTACAATCACAACCATTACAGAGCACTACAGTCACAACCATTACAGAGCACTACAATCACAACCATTACAGAGCACTACAGTCACAACCATTACAGAGCACTACAATCACAACCATTACAGAGCACTACAGTCACAACCATTACAGAGCACTACAATCACAACCATTACAGAGCACTACAATCACAACCATTGCTGAGCACTACAGTCACAACTATTGCTAAGCACTACAATCACAATCATCATTGGGCACTATAACCACAATCACTATTGTTCACTACAACCGCAATCACTATTGGGCACTAAACGTTCACTATTCAGTACAACCACAATCACTATTGGACGCTACAACCACAATCACTGTTGGACGCTACAACCACAATCACTGTTGGACGCTACAACCACAATCACTGTTGGACGCTACAACCACAATCACTGTTGGACGCTACAACCACAATCACTGTTGGACGCTACAACCACAATCACTGTTGGACGCTACAACCACAATCACTGTTGGACGCTACAACCACAATCACTGTTGGACGCTACAACCACACTCACTATTGGACGCTACAACCACAATCACTGTTGGATGCTACAACCACAATCACTATTGGACGCTACAACCACAATCACTATTGGACGCTACAACCACACTCACTATTGGACGCTACAACCACAATCACTATTGGACGCTACAACCACACTCACTATTGGACGCTACAACCACACTCACTATTGGACGCTACAACCACAATCACTATTGGACGCTACAACCACACTCTCTATTGGACGCTACAACCACTCTCACTATTGGACGCTACAACGACACTCACTATTGGACGCTACAACCACAATCACTATTGGACGCTACAACCACACTCACTATTGGACGCTACAACCACACTCACTATTGGACGCTACAACCACACTCACTATTGGACGCTACATTCATAACCATCATAGGGTACTACAATAATAACCATAATTGTAATTATAACCAGAAACATTACTGTAATCATTACTAAATCAATCACATTTTCGTAAATAGTTTCTGACATCACAATCAGCTTTACAACTACAAAATCATTACCATAATTATAACAGCTGATACTATTACGGCTACGATCACCAATAAAACTACAACTATCACCATTAGTACAAATATCACCACTAAGATCTTTACTACTATCATTGCTAATACAACTATCACCACTAAAACAATCACAACTGATACAGCTATCACCGCTAATACTTTAACTCGTATGCTTATATGGGATTATATGTGATTAAATCTAATTACACATGATCCATAATGGTTTAGTGCTCAAAGTGAATACAAACTATAACCACTGTTGATAAACTAGACACATGTGCAACACTTGGGTATCTTTGAGGAAACGTTTCGCCACACAGTGCCTTCATCAGTCCATACAAAGAAGAACGGGGAAGAACAGGAGTAGTTTGAGGTAATCAGTCCCTCAGCCTTGAGTCGATGTGGTCAGTCCATCAATCTTTCAAGACTGATGGACTGACCACTTGACAACTTCTCGGTTCACTGAACCATTCATCTATAACCACTATTACTACAACTATCACCACTAACACTCCATCTACTGCAATTATCACTGCTACTACAACTATCACCACTAACACTCCTGCAATTATCACCTCTGCTACAACTGTCACTGCTAACACTCCATCTACTACAATTATAACCTACTACAACTGTCACCGCTAACACTCCATCTACTGCAATTATCACCTCTACTACAACTGTCACCGCTAACACTCCATCTACTGCAATTATCACCTCTACTACAACTATCACCAGTAACACTCCATCTACTGCAATTATCACCTCTACTACAACTATCACCAGTAACACTCCATCTACTGCAATTATCACCTCTACTACAACTATCACCAGTAACACTCCATCTACTGCAATTATCACCTCTACTACAACTATCACCAGTAACACTCCATCTACTGCAATTATCACCTCTACTACAACTATCACCACTAACACTCCATCTACTGCAATTATCACCTCTACTACAACTATCACCACTAACACTCCATCTACTGCAATTATCACCTCTACTACAACTATCACCAGTAACACTCCATCTACTACAATTATCACCTCTACTACAACTATCACCACTAACACTCCATCTACTACAATTATCACTGCTACTACAACTATTACCAGTAACACTCCATCTACTACAATTATCACCTCTACTACAACTATCACCAGTAACACTCCATCTACTACAATTATCACCTCTACTACAACTATTACCAGTAACACTCCATCTACTACAATTATCACCTCTACTACAACTGTCACCAGTAACACTCCATCTACTACAATTATCACTGCTACTACAACTGTCACCAGTAACACTCCATCTACTACAATTATCACTGCTACTACAACTGTCACCAGTAACACTCCATCTACTACAATTATCACTGCTACTACAACTGTCACCAGTAACACTCCATCTACTACAATTATCACCTCTACTACAACTGTCACCAGTAACACTCCATCTACTACAATTATCACTGCTACTACAACTGTCACCAGTAACACTCCATCTACTACAATTATCACTGCTACTACAACTGTCACCAGTAACACTCCATCTACTACAATTATCACTGCTACTACAACTGTCACCAGTAACACTCCATCTACTACAATTATCACTGCTACTACAACTGTCACCAGTAACACTCCATCTACTACAATTATCACTGCTACTACAACTGTCACCAGTAACACTCCATCTACTACAATTATCACTGCTACTACAACTGTCACCAGTAACACTCCATCTACTACAATTATCACTGCTACTACAACTGTCACCAGTAACACTCTATCTACTACAATTATCACTGCTACTACAACTACATTTTAAAGGAAACAATTGAACAAAATATTAATATTTTATATGAAATGGAAAGAAAGCTTGAAATTTGGACAACTACAACTATCAGCACTAGGACAATCGCGACTATTACTACAACTACAATCACCACTGCTGTTGCAGGAATATCTATCACCACAATTATCGTATCACCACTACGGCCGTCACTACCCTCTTCATAACCATCGCTGTAATTACCTCAAGGCTAAGCCTATGATCATGAGTAGGACCTCGTAAACTCGCTACTTAACTCTACTTAACATTACTTAAGGCCGACTTTCCTTGTTACTTCAGGCTTTGTAAGTAAGATTAGGCGTGGCACTGGCCGCTCTGCGGGGACTTTGAAAGTTATGTAGGTGAAGTTTGTTGTCGCAGGTTTGTATGTATGTAATTACCTATTTGAGTGTACAGGGGGACGAGTTCGATCTCCTCTCTGAATCACTGCTTGGAGCTTTCACGGAGCTCCAAACTAAAGACGATTTTAACAATGAAATAAAGATACCTGGGTACTTTCTGTTTACATACGATGGGGATGCAAATTACCGGACGACGAGGTGAGGTTGTTCTACTTGTTAAGGAGTCGCGAGTTAGCACTTACTGGACACCATAAATGTCATCTAGTTGTAATTTTAGCCGTAAAATTTGAAAAATTAAAATTTAGCTACTGTTCTCATACATACTCTAAGTCACTAGATACAGCTTGTAAGTATTAAAGATCAGTTATGGAACACTGATTAGTATCTTGAAAATGTTTCAGTCTCTGCCCCACGAAATTTGTTGTATTGTACAACACAAAACTGAAGAATATTGCAAGTTCTAAAACAACAAAGAAGGTCTCAGATGGCAACGAGGGTGAACAATCATACATAAATGAACTATCAAGACTAATAAATTCGATTGAGATTAGCAAATAGCGGATTCGACATTACTGTAGAAAATACACTTAACCTTATATTTATATATAATGAGGATCTGGTATGGAACAGAAGACTATGAAACACAGCAAACACCATGGTCCTACTGAAATGTGCTGAGAAGATAATGCAGTAAATCCTCACTTAACGTAATTTCGTTATAACGTTGATGGGAAAAACTATTCCCGGCCGAGCCACTGTGTGTGTGGAGTTCGTTGTTAAACTGTGTGATGGTAAGTAGTGCTCCTTACAATTTTCCCCTTGCAAACATTTATCCTTTGATGTAACCCTGTTGCAATGAGTTCTAAAGGTGCACTGTGCACCCCTGATGTTTATCCTGTGATAAAATTGGTTTCGTTGTATATCGTTTCTCTTAAAGTTGCAGTTGCAGTTTCCAAGAACCTATCGACCATGTTAAGAGAGGACTTAATGTATGCTTAACATGGATTTGAACGAATATTACGAGTGGAGCTTAATATCTCGAAAAATATGCTCCAGACACATTCTGTTAAGAAAAAATGAAGAGAAAGACGCTCCCTATTCAGGCAAAGACGACGAATAAGAACTTGAAGGCTGCAGAGTATCACAAGAATAAAGGAAATACTAGTTAGGTAAATGGAAAACATTCAAGTCAAACTAAATGCATCATGCAGAACCCAGGAGAGACGAACGTATCAAAAAGCCATTAATGAAATTGAATGAGATTTAAAATATTTTTCTGATATTTTTCTTTTGGGCAAAAATCACATTCAGTATTGGGCCCTTGTTTCAAGGATGTGGAACTTAAGATGATGATGATCAAAACATGAGTAAAACGCTGAACTCACAATACGACTGCGTTCAGTAAGCTATTAATCGGACTGTAAACTGACAATTCAAATGCTTTTTTTTTAATGAAACTCTAAACTCTTCAGACATCTCCATCATATCTGGCATCCTTAACCCCACGCGACTTCAGAGAGCCCCATGCCCAGACTTGTGGAACTCCATATTCATAAAAAAAAAGTTTCCTATCCTACAGAGACGAAGCCTTGTTACAGGAGACATCCTAGTCGATGAAACTCACTCGATAGTACTAACTATAACCCGAGATACAGCTCTTAGAACTGTATTATCCTTGAATATGTATGAGGGTGGCAAATCTCCAGGCTGGAATAAATCATTTCTTCCAGTTTCCCACAGACAGTATTCATTGAGAATAAATTTGTTACTCCTCTGTGGCAAAACTGAGGAAACAAAAACTAGAATGGAACATAAAACAATGTCAAACTACTCAGCAGAGTGGAAGATTAATGTGAAGTGTTTAGGAATGAGAATGTCAGCGGATCTTGCATTCATGGACCTTATCGGTGTTATCACAACAGCAAGGAAAATGAAAAGGTTGGATAAATAGAACCTTGAAAATATGAGATTGTAATATTGCTGTACACTAACAACCTCTTTCAAGGCATTCAAGTTTGCAGAGAATCTTTTTTTCAGTTTCTTTAAGTTCAGTTAAACACCTAAATTGCTGGAAACACTTGCAGTCCTCCTTGTTGACCTCCATGGAATTCAGGAAATAAAGATAAATTATACTTTACACCTGGAAAATTCTGGAGGGATTGATCCAAAATCTGAACACTGAAATCACTCGCTACGACAGCAAGAGGCTCAGAAAAAGGTGAAACTACTCAGTGAAAAAGCTGGAGTACAATATATAAACTTTAGTAAAAAACATTGAAGACGAACGTTTCTTCTCTAGCAGTAGTTATAGCCTAGCTAGCTGGAAGAGTAGCTCCCGTCATCTCGATATTAGCAGACGGAGGGTCGAGCCTCCACAACTCTTTGTAGCACTGCATTGTAATTTCCCTGTTTTAGCTACTATCTACACTTTTCTTAAGTATTTCCACCACTACAACTGCAGAATATTGTAAATGAAATACGCTGAATATACCGTCAGTGACTGAGAGCAGGAAACCTAGACAGTGCAGACACATGGAAGATCATGACAGGAGGTAATTAGGCGCAGTGACCACCCCAGATTATTCCGGGAGGAAGGGGGGGTTCATTGCACCTGCGACCCAGTCCCAGTCCAGAGCTACCGGTTGCTGGCTGATTCACCAGGCTCTTGCTGCCTGCCGCACACAACCCCACGTATGCAACAGCTCAGCTGATTAGGAACTGACTTGAAGAGCTTATCAGATTCCGTCTTGAAGACAACCTGAGATCTGCCGATTTACTCTTATGCGGGAAGGGAAGGTGTTGAAGAGCCGAGGTCCTCTTGTGCTTATCTTAGTGTGCTCATTGCACCTTGTTCGTGAGGCGGACAACGGGAACACAGGGCCAGTGATGGAAGTTAAAAACGCCAAAACAACCTCATCTCTTTAACTGACAAATTCCACCAAGCAATTCCTGAGCAGCCTGGGTGTAGTGCTTATTTGGGACTGCTTTCTGCTTACACTAATAGCCTGACTGGTTAGGTCATCAGTCCGGAGGCCTGCTCGAAGGCCACACTGCGAGGGCGATGACCCATGGAACTAACACTAAGCCAACAGACATCCTCAAGGTGGATGGAAAATTTAATAATCAGCATGAAGAAGGGTGGAGACAGATGTGTGTGTAGGGAAGAGAGTGCGGGAGAGTGGGGGCAGGGAAGGGATGGGTGGGGAAGCTGAGACGTTGATGTCCCATACCAGTGGAGCTCACTATAAAAAACCGTGGATTCACCCTCCTGTTTATAGTGATGATGGTAGGGGCGGTTCATCCCTTTCTTTCAGGGTAGAGAGTACGGATGTACAAAGGGAGAAGAGGGGACGGGTGAGAGAGAGAGAGAGTTTTTTTTTAGTAAAATTGGATACATCTACAACGTACTGCTACCCTTATCATGATAGCTACAGAGTGGGATCTACAGCTAGCTATGGTTGCTATATTCTCTCATTTTAAGTTAATTTCATACATAATATTGTGAGTCTAAGCTGGGCAATAATATATTTTAAGTATTTCTTTAAAGGTTCGGCAGCTACGGGAGCTTTAAAAGGTTTCCATCCAGCAGAACTGGAGCTGCTATTACCGAGGAATTGCCTCCTCTCAGGATGGACTATCCCTTACACAGGATAAATGGAATTTTTATGAAGATATGTCCAACCCAGAGAGGGGCAATAAATATTATATGTAAGAGACATAAAAAGAGAGAGGAACAGGGAAGGAGAGAAACTTTGATGACATACCTTACTACGTACATACATTAATATTTAATAATGTAGAGTCGTTAACTATTTAAGAGTACATACACCAACTTCACGACAACCAGCCTGAACTTAATGAACCAAACTCTACTTGGCATGTACTCGTCAGCACTCTAAGATAAGTTGGGCAGAGCAAAGCTGCATTGTATTGCAGTAATTGATCAGAGAAGTCATACATGCATCCTCGTAATGTGTTTTCCTGTGAAGCCACAGAGTGAACGTCCGGCGTACTGGCTGTCAAGTGTGCCAGGGATGACCACCTTACCTCTCCTGAGTCGCAACAACAAAACGCATATTTGAAGTATAATACTGAACATAAAATAATAAAAACAACAACTAATAATAATAATAAATTACTGGACATGAATTAATATGGTTCAGAGACAACACCTTAACCCGGTCAAGTTGTAACCATCTTGGAAATAAATGGTATAAAATACCGACACAATGGAAATATAAACACAAATGCAGTATAATGTGATCCTTTATTGACAACGTTTCACCCACACAGTGGGCTTTTTCAAGTCACACACGGATCTACCTGGGGTTGGAAGGTACGGGAGTATTTATAGGTTGGAAGGTACTCCCGTACCTTCCAACCCCAGGTAGATCCGTGTGTGACTTGAAAAAGCCCACTGTGTGGGTGAAACGTTGTCAATAAAGGATCACATTATACTGCATTTGTGTTTATATTTCCATTGTAACCATCTTATTGAGTCCGGGTAATGAGCCTCGGAATCAACAAGAGTTGGGCAAATGTACATTAGCTGAATATTGAAGTGAAAGTCTGTTTATTGGTCATAATTAAAGATACTGTCAGTGGCAGCTTTTACAGAGAGAAGAAGTGGTTGGGACAGTGCAGGGGGTAAGAAATGATAAATAAAGGATTAAGGAAATGGAGGAGTAGGCAGGGGGCAAGGGAAGAAAAGAGGAGTGGACAACAGCGGATATGGTTTGTGAAGGGGAAGAGAGGGAGAGTGGAAACAGGATAGAGAACCCAACCCATGCTGCTGCCGCCACCAC
>NC_091300.1:40492982-40502982 GCF_038502225.1 Cherax quadricarinatus | reverse complement strand
CAGGGGTCCTGTCCCCAGGTCACATCCAGAAGCCCTGTCCGCAAGTCACATCCAGGGGTCCTGTCCCTCAGTCATAAGGATCCTGCTCCCAGTCATATCCTTGAGTCCTTCCCCCAGTCACTAGGCATCCTGCCACCTCATTTCCAGGGGGTTCAACCCATCTCCCCCTTCGAGCCTCCCGGTATTGTTTACTGTGTGTACATACTGGGGTGGGGAGGTGGGTGCTGCAGTCCCTCTCTGGGGAGGCCCCTCTCTGGAGAAGGTCCCTCTCTGGAGGAGGTCCCTCTCTGGAGGATGTCTCTCTCTGGAGGATCTCTCTCTCTGGAGGATCTCTCTCTCTGGAGGATGTCTCTCTCTGGAGGATGTCTCTCTCTGGAGGAGGTCCCTCTCTGGAGGAGGTCCCTCTCTGGAGGAGGTCCCTCTCTGGAGGAGGTCCCTCTCTGGAGGAGGTACCTCTCTGGAGGATGTCTCTCTCTGGAGGATGTCTCTCTCTGGAGGATGTCTCTCTCTGGAGGATGTCTCTCTCTGGAGGATGTCTCTCTCTGGAGGATGTCTCTCTCTGGAGGAGGTCCCTCTCTGGAGGAGGTCCCTCTCTGGAGGAGGTCCCTCTCTGGAGGAGGTCCCTCTCTGGAGAAGGTCCCTCTCTGGAGGAGGTACCTCTCTGGAGGATGTCTCTCTCTGGAGGATGTCTCTCTCTGGAGGAGGTCTCTCTCTGGAGGAGGTCCCTCTCTGGAGGATGTCTCTCTCTGGAGGATGTCTCTCTCTGGAGGAGGTCCCTCTCTGGAGGTGGTTCCTGTCTGGAGGAGAGCAGAGGGGAATCCCCCTCACCAGTAGGTACTCTTTGATCACTTGTGTGCGCGCGCACGCGCATGCGTGCAAGCATGTGTACGTGTCCGTGCGTGTACTAGTACACATAGATCTCAGTCCCATTAGCTGAATTAAGTATCAGAGAACAGGTACACTGTCATTAATAATATCAACGATGAAATTCCTGCATTGTATTTCATGATAGACGCTTTATTGCCTCCATTTGCATAAATCTATGAATTATGAATTTATTTTTGTGTACGAGTTCGCTAATACAATTTTCTTATTTTTTCAGGTACGTTGAAATAGATGCTGAAGGTGTCCCCTGGCAGGTAACTCAGTAAACAAAACAAAATGTTCTGCTCAAACAAGAAGCATTTTAAGATACAACAGAATAACTTAAAGAAACAGGATGACGGAAATAAGGTCAAAATAACAGTAAACAAAAGAAAATAGTTGCGTCAAAAAATGTACAGAAACAATATACCGAAAACATAACTGAGTTAAGAGTGACAGTAATAATATCTAGAAATTACGTAAGTATTTACATACAGACAGTTTACATCAAACACGTTTAGTGACATGAATAGAATAAGAAGGTTTATGGCTCGTTTAAATTAAGTAAACAAACACATTGTCCTCCAGAAGCCCGCACTTAAGAGAGAAACTAGAATGATGTGTCTGTTTATCCTGCACCATTGTCAAAGTGATTTGGGGAATTGTTCCAGCCACGGTATTGTGACTTTCTAAACACTTTGTTTACCTTATGCTGATTCCGGGTGTCATCGCCCTTGTGGTCTGTTTCTAGATTAAACATTATACATATATACATTACATCCGTCTACCTTCCGTGAGTGTGGCAACGTTTTGGCAGGCTGCGAGGTGCTGCCATCTACTCCTCCCCTAACCCTCCCCCCCATCTCACTCGCTCAGAGGTCACCAAATAGGAATTTCCTGCCAGTTGGGGAGGACATGAGCTATTGCTTAGCCATCATTAATATAGCCTCAAATGCAGACATCTTTTTATACACATTATCAATTTTAAGATTTAGAATTTTTGATCATTTCTTATCAGCATCGTTTTTCTACTGTACGGAATGATGTCGTTTTCACTACATTGTTAGCATAGCCTCAGAGAGGAAGGGATGTCCCTCTAATCATCATTCATAGTATATATTGTACACACTACCCTCAAGGATACATATCTTACATTATGTTTTGTGGACTTGTTTCTGCTCTTTGTCAAGTTTGGACATAATCTGACTGAGGTGTCTACATTAGGTCTTGTGTGAACTGTGTTCTGCTTCTAGACGTCCTTGTGCACCATTTTTGGGACTTAATATTGTTATGCGTATGTCGTGTGTGGACAGATTGTGTGTTGAGTACTTTCAACGTCTTGGGATTGACTTTCATTCGATTTTGGTGTTCGTAGACTTTTCTTAATTTGGGTGTATTGAACTCTTAATTCTGCATTGCCTGCCGTGGTCTCAGGAAGAGGTTTGCCTCTACATACTAAGCAGGTGTTACACTTCGTATTTACCCAGTTTCGTGGATCCAGCATATTCTAGGACTGAATGAACGTGTCTCTGATTATCTTGTTGGCGCCTGTGCACTGCATTGTATGGACTAAGTCTTTCACCAGGTGGTATCTGTATACACGGTGTGTTGATCTGGGTTCGTGTTTTAGTGAGTTGCACGCTTTTATACTTGTGTGAGTGTTGTATGATTAGTCTGGTGTTGGACTTACCATCAGTGGGTTGATCACTTTTGGCGTACGAGACTTACAATTATAATCAGTTATTGTTTAAGTTATGTTCCCTCATATACCTGCTGTTTCTTATACAGGTTTTAAATATTGTTTCAAGATTTCTTTATTCAGCAAAGACAAGCGCATTTTACTGTACACTTGTTTACCAAATCCCAAAACTGATGAATACAAGTAAAATTTTCGGTATGAACCCATGAAATGATTTGCATTCATCAGCCCCTGCTTTAGAAGCAGAAGCAAGCATATTCATCAGACTGCTTTAGAAGCAGAAGCAAGCATATTCATCAGACTGCTTTAGAAGCAGAAGCAAGCATATTTATCAGACTGCTTTAGAAGCAGAAGCAAGCATATTTATCAGACTGCTTTAGAAGCAGAAACAAGCATATTTATCAGACTGCTTTAGAAGCAGAAGCAAGCATATTTATCAGACTGCTTTAGAAGCAGAAGCAAGCATATTTATCAGACTGCTTTAGAAGCAGAAGCAAGCATATTTATCAGACTGCTTTAGAAGCAGAAGCAAGCATATTTATCAGACTGCTTTAGAAGCAGAAGCAAGCATATTTATCAGACTGCTTTAGAAGCAGAAGCAAGCATATTTATCAGACTGCTTTAGAAGCAGAAACAAGCATATTTATCAGACTGCTTTAGAAGCAGAAGCAAGCATATTTATCAGACTGCTTTAGAAGCAGAAACAAGCATATTTATCAGACTGCTTTAGAAGCAGAAGCAAGCATATTCATCAGACTGCTTTAGAAGCAGAAGCAAGCATATTCATCAGACTGCTTTAGAAGCAGAAGCAAGCATATTCATCAGACTGCTTTAGAAGCAGAAGCAAGCATATTCATCAGACTGTTTTAGAAGCAGAAGCAAGCATGTTCATCAGACTGATTTAGAAGCAGAAGCAAGCATGTTCCACGACGGTCAGAATTAATGTTACAAGGTAAACAACTGTGTAACAAAAATATATTTGAAAATCTTTAATAATTCTCTTTGAATCACAATGTTTAGTTAGGATAGGTATTACTGATACTAAGGCGAACCTGGGTGATCAGGAGCAAAAATTTACCTCTGTCACAGTTTGTTACTACACTCTTCCCTAACTGTAGAGTGCTACTCCTCAGTGCACTTATAACAAATATATGAAAACAGTTGGTTTGTCAACACAACACCGAATATTAAAAATAATCAAAATGTTTAAGTAACTTAGCGAGCATGCAGTGCTGATTCTGTAGCTAGCCGGATCACTAGCTGTCTACTCCGTAGAACTGATCTGAAGAGGAATAGATGGAAGCTGAAGATAAGATGATGAATTAGTTAAACAAGCATTAAATAAAGAGAAAGGTGAGTATAATTATGGTTTTTCAAATATTGCTAAGTAAACATTGTCAGAAACGAACGAGTTCGAGGAACTAACAGTATAGATAAGAACTAGCAAGTCCATTATCCATCATCATGAAATGTGTCATGTCAAACGTATCTTTAGAAAAATAACAAGGTCATTAGAGCGCAATATGTTATTACGTCTAGACTAAGGCTAGGCTATAAGTATCTCTGGCCGTACGATTTGTATGGAGATGTCAATGACATGAATGCAAAGTGTATGAACAGAGACAGAGCCATACACTGGAGCATTATATCGCAAGTGTCCACACATCCAACCTTTCAGAGACACCTCCATCAAAACCTTACAATATATGGCAAAATATCTCATTGTTAATGATAAGATATCTGAAATCTTGAAAGTTGTATCCACATTTTTGCATCAACTAAAATATTACTTGATGAACAAACTGTCTTTATAGAAATTGCAATCCAGCTGTGACCTATTTTTTTTTCTTTTTAGTTGTAATAAATATCTTTTTTTGAGATATTCTTTTCTGTACTGTGTACAATAACTGTATAAAATAATTGTAAAATACAAAATTGACTAATATTCCTTCCTAGTGGTGTAACAGTGATCTGACAAAGACTCATTGTGACCTCTGCAGTTATTTTATTTTGCTCTGCAGCTCACAGGATGAACTGCCAGTGCATAACAAATTAGCCTCTCAGGCTGCGCAATGAACCCAACAAAAACTCAGATGAGTGACAGGGATGCTAGGAAGTACTTCCTCAGTCACAAGATAGTAAAAAGAAGTGGGAGGCACTGGATGCCGATGTGGTGGAAGTAAATCCCATACAAAAATAAATGTGATAGGGACGAAAAGGCTTGAATTTATGCCTGTTGGTTAAAGGGTTAGAGGCAGAGCCAGTGATTCGACTTTCGTACCCACATCTGGTGAGGACATAACTATTGAACCCCTCAGACAACAAACTGAAATGGATTCCATTGCAATAACGAAAGAAGAAATGTGAAAATGACTAGTAGGTTAGTACCTTTGCAGGAAGAAACTGCCGTCTTGTTATAAGAGTGTGAAACGGAAGCCTGTTAAATGTTTTGCAGTCTGGCAGAATTACTGGTGATTTCTTTCTGCCTTATGAAAGATTTCACTGGGATTACCGGGAAAATTAGTAGCAAGGGTGGAAAGAGGACTGAGAGACTGTTATAAGGAGGACTGGGTAGACAGGTGTGTTGGCATGCTCACTGGCTTACCAACAACCTCTGATCAACGCAAATGACTTCATAAAGACCTGCTCGTGAAGGGGTAGGGTGTGTGTGTGTGTGTGTGTGTGTGTAGCAGTTGTTTGAGGAAAGGAGCTGCATGATATAGGATAATGTTGCGTGTACGAACAAAGAGGTTGTTGGTTGCAACGCACGCACCACTTACGTGGCTTATCAGCGAGACTATTGCTGCTCGAGACTCTTATACCAACAGTCTGAGTGATGAATTAAACACATGTGCAACACTTGGGTATCTTTATTGAGGAAATGTTTCGCCACACAGTGGCTTCATCAATCTATACAATGGAGAATGGTGAACAGGAGTAGTTTGAGGTAATCAGTCCCTTAGCCTTGAGTCGATGTAATCAGTCCATCAATCTTGAAAAGAATACAGCATATGTGCGAAGTTGCTTACATACTGTAGACAGGTGAGGTGAAGCAGTCGTAGGTGGTATCACACTTGACAAATCCATATCTGGTAGTAGGTCATGCCTAAAGGTTAGGCAACTGAAGAATTCCCTGTATTAAGATCCCAAGATGTTGCTGAGGGACTGCTTACCTCAAACTCTTCCTGTTTTTCACCATTCTCCTTTGTATGGACTGATGAAGCCACTGTGTGACGAAACGTTTCCTCAATAAAGATACCCAAGTGTTGCACATGTGTCTAATTTGTAAGAACGTAAGAAAAGAGGACTACTGCAGTAAGCCTGTTGGCCCATACTGAACAGGCCCTTTACAATCCAACCCACCTTTGCCTTTATATACCTTTGAAGAGTTTCGAGAGTTTCACTACTCTCGGAGCTCGGCCATGGGTCAGGCTCGCCTGGTGCTTGCCTGGTCAACCAGGCTGTTGCTGCTGGAGGTCCCCTGCCCCACATATCCATCACAGCCTGGTTGATCTGGCACCTGGTGAAGATACTTATCCAATTTCCTCTTGAAGGCTTCTACACTTGTTCCAGCCGTGTTTCTGATATCTTCTGGTAAGATGTTGAATAGTCTGGAATCCCGGATGTTGATACAGTGTTTCACTGTTCACTGGAAAACCCTGCTTATGTCATCATGTAATTTTTCGGTGTCCTCTACCGTACTGACTTTCATGCTTATTTTAGTGTCATCTGCAAATGATGATACAAAAGTATGACGGGTGTTTTAGTCTATATCTTCTATGAGGATGAGAAACAGCAGAGGTGCCAGGACAGTGCCTTGGGGGCACTGAGCTTTTGACCTCGCTGATGCTGGATCTTGCTCTGTTCACTACTACTTTTTGTGTTCTTTGTGTTAGGAACCCGAAAATCCGTCTCTCTACCTGCCCCGTAACACCCATGGCCCTCATTTTGTGCGCTATCACTCCATGATCGCATTTGTCAAACGCTTTCGCAAAATCTGTGTAAACCACATCTGCGTTTTGGTCGTCTTCCAATGCCTCCGTAATTCTGTCATAATGGTTCAGCAGCTGTGACAGGCATGATCGTCCTGCTCTAAAACCATGCTGGTTCGGGTTATGCTGGTTGTACTAGCAGAATATTTGCCCAACCCACGTTCAATGCTACCCTAACAATAAGCTCTGATAAATCTATTTACTTATGTGCAAGTCCCACTCAAATCCAATCCCTCTCACTCATGTATTTAGCCAACCTAAACTTGAAACTATCCAAGGTTTTAGCTTCAATCACCCTCCTAGGTAGACTGTTCCACTCATCAACTCCCCTATTTCCGTTTTCAAGTTGAAGATTGAGACACTTATTCAACATATGTAAATCTTTACTAAGGAAACTTTTCGCCACACAGTGGCTTCATCAGTTCAATACAGAGCAGAGAGGGGTAAGGAGAGGAGTAGTTAGAGGTAATCAGTCCTTCAGCTTGGAATCGGTGTCCTCAGTCCATCATTCTTGTAGAAAGTACAGTATATGGCCGGAGAAGTGACTGATATACTGTAGTCAGGTGAGTCGAAGCAGGAGGAGGCGGGATCACAGTGGAACCATCCGCTAGTGTAAGTAGGTCTTCGTCGAAAGCTTGGACAAGTATTGAAGAATTCCTTGTATCAAGTTCCCATGATGTTTCAGTGTGACAAATGTGATAAATGGTTTACAAAACCGATAAGTTGAAGATTGAGATAATTATGCAACATATGGGAATCTTTATTAAGGAAACGTTTCGCCACACAGTGGCTTCATCAGTCCTTAATAATGATTCCTCTGTGTTCCAACAGGCTTGCGGCAGTGTGTTTCTTACCACACTCACAGTCTCACTGCCCTTCATTATTGTGCCAGGAGTCATAGAATGTGTTTGTGCTGTCCAAGTTTATATTTTGAGGTGAAAGGTAGGTGATTTTCTTAGCCAAACACTTTGGTGATAGGCTTACAAGGCAGATACACCAAGTATGGGATGAGGTAATCCGTCCCTCAGCCTTGGAGTTGGTATGAAGAGCACCATAGTCGTGAAGAATCTGGAGCACAGGCAGCAAGGCTGGCGCTTATATACTGGCGTCATGTGGAAAGGGACGGATAACAGACGAAGGCATTGTCACTGGTAGGCGGGATTCCCCAGTGGAAGTAGGTCTTACCCAATGGATGGGTTAGTAGAAGTGCAGGTTGTCGAAATGTCCTTTGAACCAAGATTCCATGATGTTGCAGTGCCTGACAAGAATTAGACACTAACCCGTCCCTTGGGTATGACCTACTTCCACTGGATAATCCCTCCTACCAGTGACAATGCCTTCGTCTGCTACCCGTCCCTTTTCACCTGACGGCAGTATATAAGCGCCAGCCTTCTTGCCTGTGCTCCAGATTCTTCACGATTACGGTGCTCTTCACACCAACTTCAAGGCTGAGGGATTATCTCCTCTTTTTGTATATACTTCTACTTTTTCCAAATTATGTCCTTGAACTTGTATTGATAAAGCCACTGGATGGCGAAACGTCTACACTAAAGATACACAGATGTTGCATATGTTTCTAATTCTTATCTTATCGGTATTGTATACCATTCATGTACAACAGTGTAAGTAGATCTTCGTCCAAAGGTTGGACAAGTATTGAAGAATTAATGGTATCAAGATCCCATGATGTTACAGTGTCTGACAGATGTGATAAATGGGATCTTGATAAAAGAAATACTTCAAAATTTGTCCAACCTTTGGACGAATATCTACTTACACTGTTGTACATGAATGGTATACTAGTGGGATGATTCCACTGGAATCCCGCCGCCTCCTGCTTCCACTCACCTGACTACGGTATATGTCACTTCTCCGGCCATGTACTATACTTTCTACAAGTGATGGACTGAACACATCGATTCCAAGCTGAGGGACTGATCACCTCAAACGTTGGCAGCACTGTGTATCGGCGACTCCAGGCAACGTTAAAATCAACACGTTCCTCACACGTGATGTGACGACTGTATAATTAAATAAAACATTTCACTGGGCAGTGCGTGTCCAAAGCCACGCATACTGCAACCCATTTCCGATACTTTAGGTGAGGCATTTATTAGACTGACAACGTAATGCTTGGCGACGAACCAGGCTGTTGTTGATGCTTGGCGACGAACTAGGCTGTTGTTGATGCTTGGCGACGAACTAGGCTGTTGTTGATGCTTGGCGACGAAGTAGGCTGTTGTTGATGCTTGGCGACGAACCAGGCTGTTGTTGATGCTTGGCGACGAACCAGGCTGTTGTTGATGCTTGGCGACGAACCAGGCTGTTGTTGATGCTTGGCGACGAACCAGGCTGTTGTTGATGCTTGGCGACGAACCAGGCTGTTGTTGATGCTTGGCGACGAACCAGGCTGTTGTTGATGCTTGGCGACGAACCAGGCTGTTGTTGATGCTTGGCGACGAACCAGGCTGTTGTTGATGCTTGGCGACGAACCAGGCTGTTGTTGATGCTTGGCGACGAACCAGGCTGTTGTTGATGCTTGGCGACGAACCAGGCTGTTGTTGATGCTTGGCGACGAACCAGGCTGTTGTTGATGCTTGGCGACGAACCAGGCTGTTGTTGATGCTTGGCGACGAACCAGGCTGTTGTTGATGCTTGGCGACGAACCAGGCTGTTGTTGATGCTTGGCGACGAACCAGGCTGTTGTTGATGCTTGGCGACGAACCAGGCTGTTGTTGATGCTTGGCGACGAACCAGGCTGTTGTTGATGCTTGGCGACGAACCAGGCTGTTGTTGATGCTTGGCGACGAACCAGGCTGTTGTTGATGCTTGGCGACGAACCAGGCTGTTGTTGATGCTTGGCGACGAACCAGGCTGTTGTTGATGCTTGGCGACGAACCAGGCTGTTGTTGATGCTTGGCGACGAACCAGGCTGTTGTTGATGCTTGGCGACGAACCAGGCTGTTGTTGATGCTTGGCGACGAACCAGGCTGTTGTTGATGCTTGGCGACGAACCAGGCTGTTGTTGATGCTTGGCGACGAACCAGGCTGTTGTTGATGC
Organism: Cherax quadricarinatus; assembly: GCF_038502225.1. Taxonomy (NCBI): domain Eukaryota; kingdom Metazoa; phylum Arthropoda; class Malacostraca; order Decapoda; family Parastacidae; genus Cherax; species Cherax quadricarinatus. The sequence goes on along the minus strand of NC_091300.1, from coordinate 40,493,366 downwards.
TTGGCGACGAACCAGGCTGTTGTTGATGCTTGGCGACGAACCAGGCTGTTGTTGATGCTTGGCGACGAACCAGGCTGTTGTTGATGCTTGGCGACGAACCAGGCTGTTGTTGATGCTTGGCGACGATACAGGCTGTTGTTGATGCTTGGCGACGAACCAGGCTGTTGTTGATGCTTGGCGAACCAGGCTGTTGTTGATGCTTGGCGACGAACCAGGCTGTTGTTGATGCTTGGCGACGAACCAGGCTGTTGTTGATGCTTGGCGACGAACCAGGCTGTTGTTGATGCTTGGCGACGAACCAGGCTGTTGTTGATGCTTGGCGACGAACCAGGCTGTTGTTGATGCTTGGCGACGAACCAGGCTGTTGTTGATGCTTGGCGACGA
>NC_091300.1:40477982-40490482 GCF_038502225.1 Cherax quadricarinatus | reverse complement strand
GACTACTACTACTGCTACTACTACTACTACTGCTACTACTACTGCTACTACTACTACTACTACTACTGCTACGACTACTACTACTACTGTTACTACTACTACTACTACTACTACTGCTACTACTACTGCTACGACTATATATATATACTGTGTCTGTGTATTGTTGGTAACGGCTTGAGGAAGTTCCTAGGAGCGAAACGTTGCCACAGTAAAATGTCACATTAGTTGCACTTGTGTCCTTTTAACCTAACATACTACAGTAACTACATATTTATTTACTAATACTACAACTGCTAATACAACCCACTACTACATCTTGTTTCAAAACATCACCATGGAGAAAAAAAGGAAGAGAGAGAGAAAAGAAATGGGGGGGGGGGAAGAGGACGATCGGACGATAACGTATAGTGGCAGGGAAAATTTGATGAAAATTAGATGGAAGTAAGCAAAAAGAGGGGAACGAGAGAGAAGAGAATGGAATCTGAGTTAAGGCATTATGAAGAAGGAAATCGGTAAATGAAATTAGGTGGGAGAGGAGAGTATTGAGAGAGAGAGAGAGAGAGAGAGAGAGAGAGAGAGAGAGAGAGAGAGAGAAAGAGAGATTTTTATTATATACATTTGGAAACTAAATCCTCAAAGATAGGAAATAATCAAATTTGTTAAAAAAAACATACCACGGGCGGGGATCGAACCCGCGATCACAGTATGGTTTGTTTGCAATCGTGTCATTATGATTTCGTGAATCAAGTTTGTTTCAAGAATGGAAAGGTTAGCTCTATTTTCTTGGATCAAAAGGACTTCATCAACTCCACATACTGAGTGGAGTCAGAGTCTGGACACAGGAGTCATCTCAGTCGCTACAAACCACTGATATAATTCCACTCCACAAAGGTGGCAGCAAAACAATTAAAAAACTATATATAGACTGGTAACACTGGCCTCCTTTATTATTGATATTTTTTTTTTTTTTGCGTTTTAATGGAACAAAGTGAGTAGAAATTTGATGGGCCGCGTCTGTCTGGCGCTCATCAGACGGAGGATCAAGCCTCCACCACGTCTTATGCTGCATAACCCACATGGGTTTAGTGCTTAACATGAATACAGTACTTATTTTTTCAGTTTTAGTAAATCCTTTTAAGGGCCACTCTTCGAAATCGGTGATATATCGAAATTCTGATATAAGGTTATAGTACAACCCTTTCTATGATCTAATTACTCCTGGATATTTTTTTTAATTTCCTTAATTTGTCTTCAAAATCCTCTCAAAAAAAAACTTGTTACTAAAGTGGGTCTCCTCTGACAACGGTGATAACTTCCCCACCCCCCCTCCCAAAAAATAAAATATTAAACAAGCTAAATACTCAGTAGGGAAGCATTAAAATGATAGGAACTTGTTTAAACCTAGATTTTACGTTTTGCCAAAAATAAACAAATCACATTCTACTTGTATTATTTCTTAAACTTTAGTCATTGGACATTTGACAGAAATTCCAAGGTGTATTACAACATACATGAAGTTATTCTTGATTAGGTCTAAAGTCAGTGAAGTAATCCAACTACTGTTTATACAGAGAATCACCTTGCACATAGAACAGGCGGTATTTGTCCAGTGTTACCTTTCTTTTGCAGTACTTGCATACCAGCTTGTTTCCGTGAATGGGGTAGTGTGGGAATTTGTGTTTATATCTCACATTGTCATCAGGCTTGGCAACATGTTGATATTGCACGGAATGGCATTTCTGTTAGTCCCGAAGAGTTCACATCACTGCAGTAGCCTGAACCGCTTAGACGTTAGGGTTGTCAAATATGTGTTAATTTCCCAGTAATAATCTAAAGAAGTTACACGCATCTTTGTTCGATGGTGATGAGATGGCAGCAGGAGCAAATTCATTTTAAATTTACAGAATCGTAATGGCATGATTATAAACAACTCGCTTAACCGAGGGTTTGAACCCATAGCAAGCTAGTCATAAAACTAGTAGACTAGTACATTGTTTGCTGTAACATGCAGGCCTTATGAAATTCATAAGGAACACCATAGGAAATGTACACCATAGGAAATTTAGTATGGGCCACCACTGTGACCACAATTGCAAGGTTTTGCAGACAAATCTCACACCAACATCAATGTAACAAGGTGTAGCTCACGGTCCCTCAGAGCCGTCATGTAATTTAGGATTCCCTGAATCCTCTGGTCGATTTGTAGCAGAAAGTCTTGCGTTCAGTATTAGGAAAGAGATGGACATCATATATGGAATAACATGTAAACACCCAAAATAAAGCTGACTATGGAATTCGGCTCTTCACAGGAGCTAGTGCAATGTTCGGAGAGTTGACGGAAACACCCAGACTCCGCAAATGATATCAAGTCTGATGCAACCGAACATTGTCTGCAGTGTGTGTGTACATACAGATGCATGCGTCTGATAAACATTTTATCACATTCCACAAGATTCATGGCACCGCACACTTTATGCAATACAGTGCCCCGTGTCACATGTCAGAACAGGTCAAGAAATAGTTGCAAGATCAGTGTCATCCGGTGGCCAAGGAACAGCTCCGTCCTGAATCGAAAATTGCTGGAATAAAATAAAGGAAAAACTTATTTCCAAGCTCGACCGAGAAAAAAATCGGTAAAGAAACAGATTTGACTTTAATAAAATAAATTATTCTGTGCCTAATCTCCTGAAATTTTTAATCAGATCACTTGGAAGCATGACCAAATATTAAAAGGTAAAGGAGTTATGGCTATTCTTACCCTTTAACCTGTGTTACTGGAAAATAATTAGCATTTTGATGGAGTCGGACATCATTTACCGAGTGTGTTCCTCGGAGCTTTTGACAATCTCACACGGGGGCAGAACTGTTGTGTACATTGATGTGAGAGTTAATAAAGTCACAGCATGAGTAGAACTGTGTAAGAAGCTTTATTTTTTTTTTGTACAGAACTGTTGAAGTTCAATACTTTGGTAGTACTTGGTATTAAAGGGGAAAAGAAGAATCTTGTGGTTATCGTTATGTATAAGCACTGACAGCAACGGGAAAGGAATTCACAGAACAGATAACGAACGTAGACAACCTCCTCATCCTTTTTCTTTTTCGTCGTCCTCCTCCTCTTGCTCCTCTGCTTCTACTTCTTCCTGTGCTTCTGCCTCCTCCTCCTCCTCCTCCTCTGCTTCTGCTTCTTATTCTGCTTCTCCTCCTTTTCTTTTTCATTCTCCAAGAAGCAGCTGCAGCACTCTCAGAAGAGGTAGATAGATGGATTGACAATCGGTGGAAAATTGACGCGCGTATATTCGAGGGCGGATGGATGTGTTGACAGGGCGAGAAGCGAGCAGTGTGGGAAACACAATAGCTCTCGAGATTGATGACTTGATTCCGGCGAGATTGAGAGGAATGGAAGTGTATTGTGTTAAGTTGATGGTGTGGGATGCGTTGAGGGTGGCATGTTGCGTCTCTCTCTCTCTCTCTCTCTCTCTCTCTCTCTCGACAGGCTGTCAAATAATATGGGCAGTCGAGCGAATGATCTAATAATATTAAATTTCCACTCATTAGGCTTTGTGTCGGAAGAGGAGAGAGAGAGAAAAGAAAAAATAAGAGTATATAAAGATAAATGAAATAGAAGGACTTTTTAAAATGCGAGAGACTACTGAAAATGGGGAGACATTAAGGTCTAAAGCTGTTTTAATTCTGTAACTAAGAACGTAAGTAGAGGAGGAGGAGGAGGAGGAGGAGGAGGAATGTTGCTGCCAGTAAAGTTAGAAGATATTTTTCTTAACCTAAATAAACATTGTTGAAGTGATGAATATTTTGTTCTAGCAAGTATTTCTTGACTTTGAAACTTAACCTGAATCTACCTCTCTCTCTCTCTCTAGATTATATATATATATATATATATATATATATATATATATATATATATATATATATATATATATATATATATATATATATATATATAGTTTTACCTCTTCCTACTACTATTTTACTTACAGCTGCTACACACTCTTTTCTCTTTTATCTTCGTCCTCTTCCTCTTCCTTCATTCTGCCGCTCCTGTTTCTCTTCCTCTTCTGTCTGCTGCTGTTCTTTCTCCGCCCTCCTCTTCCTGCCTCTTCTGCTGCTTCTCTTCCTCCCCTTGTGCTCCTCCTAGTCCTCCTCTTTCCCTGCCTCCTCTGGGGCAGGTTATTACCGTGGGTGAGGCAGGTGGTGCCTCTCCCACCACGCCCGTGTTAGTCGCGTGCCATCCTTCCCCTCACCCACCACTCATTGTCCACACGCCCTGCCCGCCCGCCTTTCCTGCCCGCCCGCCTTTCCTGCCCGCCCGCCTTTCCTGCCCGCCCGCCTTTCCTGCCCGCCCGCCTTTCCTGCCCGCCCGCCTTTCCTGCCCGCCCGCCTTCCCTGCCCGCCCGCCCTCCCTGCCCACCCGCCTTCCCTGCCCGCCCGACTTGCCCCCATACCCTGCCAGGGCCTTGTACCATCTGAACTACCGTTATTTTTGTACCAACTACTTCAGGCCGTTAACAGGTGGTCTTGTATGGGAGCGCTGCGGTGATTGTGACCCCCTGGAACTGTATACAGGTACCGCCTACACCACTGTTCCTTGTACCACTTTCACCACTGTACCTTGTACCACCTACACCACTGTTCCTTGTACCACTTTCACCACTGTACCTTGTATCACCTACATCACCCTAACATTACCCTAACTCCGATAGATTTCGAAAAAGCCATTGACAACATGCCTATGCACTCAGCCCCGGGCCCAGACTCGTGGAACTCTGTTTTCATTAAGAACTGCAAGAAACCCCTCTCGCGTGCCCTAAGTACACTATGGAGGAGGATCTTGGACATGGGTGAAATTCCACAGTCACTTAAAACAACGGATATAGCCCCACTCCATAAAGGTGGCAGCAAAGCATTAGCTAAGAACTTTAGACCAATAGCTCTGACGTCCCACATCATAAAAATCTTTGAAAGAGTGCTAAGAAGCAGGATTGCAAATCACCTGGATCCCAAAATCTGCACAATCCAGGGCAACATGGGTTCAGGGCAGGTCGCTCCTGCCTCTCATAACTACTGGATCACTATGACATGGCCTTGGATGCACTGGAAGAAAATCAGAATGCAGATGTAATATACACAGACTTTGCAAAAGCATTTGACAAATGCGATCATGGCGTAATAGCCCATAAAATACGTGCTAAAGGAATAACTGGGAAAGTGGGGAAATGGATCTTCAACTTCCTAACAAATCGAACACAAAGAGTAGTGGTCAACAGAGTTAAATCGGAGGCTGCCATAGTGAAGAGCTCTGTTCCACAAGGCACAGTACTCGCCCCCATCTTATTCCTTATCCTCATATCAGACATAGAGATATACACCACAGCACCGTATCAACCTTTGCGGATGATACTAGGATCTGCATGAGGCTGTCATCTGCTGAGGACGCGGTTAACCTCCAAGTAGATTTAAACAAAGTTTTCCAGTGGGCAACGGTAAACAATATGATGTTCAATGAGGACAAATTCCAACTACTCCGTTATGGAAAACTGGAGGAGATAATAACTGGAACAGAGTATACTACAGACTCTGGCCATACAATAGAGCGGAAAAATAATGTAAGGGACCTGGGAGTAGTAATGTCTGAGGATCTCACTTTCAAGGATCACAACAGTGCCACGATCGCACGTGCAAAGAAAATGATAGGATGGATAATGAGAACTTTCAAAAGGAGAGATGCCAAGCCAGTGATGATCCTTTTCAAATCACTTGTTCTCTCTAGGCTGGAATACTGCTGTACATTAACATCTCCATTCAAAGCAGGTGAAATCGCAGATCTAGAGAGTGTACAGAGATCCTTTACTGCACGTATAAGTTCTGTCAAGCACCTTAACTACTGGGAACGCTTGGAAGCACTTGACTTGTACTCGTTGGAACGCAGGAGGGAGAGAGATATCATAATCTACACTTGGAAAATCTTGGAAGGAATGGTCCCAAATCTGCACACAGAAATCACTCCCTACTGGGCAGGCGATGCAAAATGCCCCCAATAAAAAGTAGGGGCGCCATTGGTACACTAAGGGAAAACACCATAAGTGTCCGGGGCCCAAGACTGTTCAACAGCCTCCCATCAAGCGTAAGGGGAATTGCCAATAAGCCCCTGGCTGCCTTCAAGAGAGAGCTGGACAGATACCTAAAGTCAGTGCCGCATCATCCGGGCTGTGGCTCGTACGTTGGACTGCGTGCGGCCAGCAGTAACAGCCTAGTTGATCAGGCCCTGATCCATCGGTAGGCCTGGTCATGGACCGGGCCGCGGGGGCGTTGATCCCCGGAATAACCTCCAGGTAACCACCTACACCATTGTTCCTTGTACCACCTTCACCACTGTACCTTGTATCACCTTCACCACTGTACCTTGTATCACCTTCACCACTGTACCTTGTATCACCTTCACCACTGTTCCTTGTATCACCTTCACCACTGTACCTTGTATCACCTTCACCACTGTACCTTGTACCACCTTCACCACTATACCTTGTACCACCTTCACCACTGTACCTTGTATCACCTTCACCACTGTACCTTGTATCACCTTCACCACTGTTCCTTGTATCACCTTCACCACTGTACCTTGTATCACCTTCACCACTGTACCTTGTACCACCTTCACCACTGTACCTTGTACCACCTTTACCACTGTACCTTGTATCACCTTCACCACTGTACCTTGTATCACCTTCACCACTGTACCTTGTACCACCTTCACCACTGTACCTTGTACCACCTTCACCACTGTACCTTGTACCACCTTCACCACTGTACCTTGTACCACCTTTACCACTGTACCTTGTACCACCTTCACCACTGTACCTTGTACCACCTTTACCACTGTACCTTGTATCACCTTCACAACTGTACCTTGTATCACCTTCACCACTGTACCTTGTACCACCTTCACCACTGTACCTTGTACCACCTTCACCACTGTACCTTGTATCACCTTCACCACTGTACCTTGTACCACCTTCACCACTGTACCTTGTACCACCTACATCACTGTACCTTGTACCACCTATACCACTGTACCTTGTACCACCTATACCACTGTTTCTTGTACCACCTATACCACTGTTTCTTGTACCACCTATACCACTGTTTCTTGTTCTATCAACACCGAATTGTTCGTTCAGCCACATGTTGTATAGATCATTTTCTCACCCTCTTGTGTCAGTGGGAAGGGGAAGTTATCTGATACACGTGGTTTAAACGTCTTAGTTAAAGAGACAATCATGAGAGAGGAACGTATTGTCTCAGGTCGGGCTGCGAGGACCTTTGACACCTGCGGAATGCCTTTTTTTCGTCTTCTAAATCTCGCTTCCATTTCTAAAGGTCCATTTTCTGGCAGTTCTTCTTTAAGGCTTGTCTCAACAACGGCACTTGGCAGTGCTAGTCTTCACCTGTCAGACAAATTCTTCGGAACTGTAATAAACGATGCACTGTTAAAAGGGAATTTGCTGTTCTCAGTGATTAAGATATAGATGCAACAGAGCTGATGTTATATCGTTGAGCAATGCATATATTAACATTATTTTAAATCGCATCTCCTTGGTGAATTGCATTTAAAGGGGAAAAATTGAGCAGCATCTGTTTTTTTATGTGAAATGAAAAAATCTTATGTTAAAAAGTTTTTTGTGAAAAATCGAGAACTGGGAAAAAATTCTAAAATACTCCCAGCAGTGTGTAACATTTCAGAGGGAGCAGAGAGCTATAGATGAAATAAATAATCCCAAATACTTCTTTTCCTATGCAAAATCCTGTGAGAAGACCACATCCGGTAGAGGACCTTTATTTAAAGGAGACGGAACATGCACTGGTGCAGCAAGGAAATGAGTGGTCATAGTGGTACCATCCACTAGTGGATGGTACCACTATGACCTCGCCTCCGCCTGCTTCACCTCACCTCACTACAGTATATAAGCCACGTCTACGGCCCTGTGCTGTACATTCTACAAGATTGATGGACTGAACACATCGACCAGGTTGAGGGACTGATTACCTCATACTCCTCCTCTCCTTACGCCTTCCTCTTTGTATTGGACTGATGAAGCCACTGTGTGGCGAAACGTTTCCTGAATAAAGTTTCCCATAAGCTGCATAAGTGTCTCAATCTTCAACGATAACACGTTTCAAATGCTCTGCTATGAAAATGTAGAGTAAATAAAGACATAACGAACTGAAATCATTCAAGAGAGCGAAAGGCCCATGTGCGAAACTTAGGAGTAAAGATGTTAGTAGATCACACATTCAAAGATCACACCAATGTTGCCATTGCTTCCATAAGGAAATTGATATACGGGAAAGCCAAAAACGACACTCTAAGTCACTTGTTCTCTCCAGGCTGAAATACTGTTGTAAACAGGAATAAATAAAGGGTATGTAAATAGCGTGCTAAAAATATCTAGCCAAGGCAGGACTCGCAGCAATGGTTTTAAGTTGGAAAAATTCAGATTCATGAAGGATATAGGAAAGCACTGGTTTGCTAATAGAGTTGTCGACGAGTGAAGCAAACTCCCTAGTACTGTATAAAAGCTAAAACGTTGTGTAGTTTAAAAAAATAGGTTAAATAAATACATGAGTGGGTGTTGGTGAGTAAGTTGGACCTGACTAGCGTGTGTTAAGAGGTCTGATACCGTGCCCCTTTAAGTGGATGTGACATGGACCTGACTAGGTTGGGTCAGTGGTTCAAGCCGGTAGGTGACTTGAATTTGCCTCGCATGGGCCAGTAGGCCTGCTGCAATGTTCGTTCTTTCTTATGTTCTTACTGACGGCCCCCTTCAAATCAGGTGAGATTGCTGAGCTAGAAAAGTACAGAAAACTTTCACTTTTCTTATACACGCCTGAAATCCCTTCAGCTGTGTTCCTTGGAACGTGCGCGGAAAAGGTACATAATTTACACCTGGAAAAATCTTGGAGGGACTGGTCCACGACCTGAATGCCGAAATCTCTGTATTACACAAAACATGGTAAGTGGTGCAAAATACCTCCACTAAAAGCAAGGACATGACAAGTACGCTAAGAGTATTCGATTTTAGTCAGAGGTCCCCGACTCTTCAGTGACCTCCCTTCGTGCATATGAGGAATCACCAACATGCCTCTGGCTATTTTCAAGTCGCAACTGGATTAAGTTCCTCAAATCAGTGCCTAACCAATCTGGCTGCGATTCGTACGCTGGACTGCGTGCGGGCTACAATAACAACCTGGTTGATTAAACCCTGATTCTCCAGGAGTCCTGGTCTGGGACCGGGCCGAGAGAAAGTTAACTCCTGGAAACATCCTCCAGGTATCCTTCAACTAATTTTATTAAGACAACTTAGTTTATACTACTTGCACTTTTGCAAATATGATTTCATCACCACTGTGAGGTTGATAAATTTATGTAGGCATTTAATTAAGAACCACAGGCCAAACTCTTGTTTTATCACCACAATGCTCATTTTCCACTTCCGGTCCAACTCTTTGGAACTTCATTACACCCAAGGTGCTCCTTCCAGACAGAAAAAACTTGGCATGCACTAAACAGGGTATTATTTACGTTGTTTAGTTATAAGGGACAGGTGTAAAGTGTATTTGTGGGTTTAGCAATTGCTCTCACTAGGTTTACCTTACACTTCCTCCCATATCTCACTCTACTTTACTCTAGTACATTGCTATGCTATACAGTACCATAGAACGTACCGGAGTGAGAGATGCGGGAGGAAGTGTTAGGCAAGCTCAGAGCAGAGCAAGTGCACCGTGGAAACATGCGAGTGCTGACTGTTCAACATTCTACCAGAAGGTATCAAAACACTGCTGAGATAAGTGAAGAATTCTTCAAGGGGAAAATCGAACAGCATCTCTTCTGTGTACCATTTCAACAAGGCTATGATATTGTTACGCGCCCCTACTTCACTCCATTATATACAAAAATAAAAGGCCTGGTTAAAATAAGTTCTGTAATAATATATCGCGAACCACTTTATTACTAGCTAGATAAAGCAGGTTCGACTATATATTATTATCGGGTACAGTATGAATCATCAAAAGTACTCTCTTTGTATTATATTGTATTATATTATATCTTTCCCCATGATTATTATAACTATAATATTATATTATATTATTATTAGGTTAGGTATTACGAATGTGTAACCACTACTGTAGTGACCAATTGGTGGTTCTAGAATTGACGCCACGCGTCGCCTTCTGGCCGAGCTGAAGTCATACTATGAAGTAGTTGAGTGAGTCAGTCAGCTCCTAGCTCTGACTCGGTACGGGTCTTCAACCCAAAGCTCCTAGCTTAAACTAAAACTTTATACCAAGTCTTGCCTTTGCCATTAGTCTGGTAATTCATGTCACTTATGGAAGATAACTATTTCGTTACCCTAGACCTTTCTAAAAGAGTAGATTATTAATTGAAATTATTGTATCATACTCTGTTAATGAGAATTTGAACGTAAGATTGGGTTTCTTGCTGTATAGTGTTTCATTTATAATTGCTTGTGGTTATTTTAATTCACTAACCAAATACCAATGAAGCTAAATGATTGGTAATAAAATAAAACTAACAAGAAAAATGGAGTTATTTGTGCCCCTATTGTTACGGTGAAGATTAAGTCGTAACAAATGGGTTGTCTGTCCGGGAGCTAATTACCCTGAAGTACATATTTGTTTTGCATTAAAATTAAGCTCCCTTGCGAGAATTAAGAAAATGGATCCAGAAATTAAGTCATTATTAGATGAATTAACAGAGGCTACTCTTGACACTTTAAAATTACAGACGTGTTGGCAAATAGCTAGACAGTTAGATATACCTTATAATAGATACCATAGTGCAGAGACTCTTAGGTCCCTAATTAAGGATAGATTATTTCCGAAAATCCAAGCAATGCCAGAACTAGATTCGGAAGATAGTTTTATTTCTCAGTTTGAGGAAGTAGAAATCCCACGGACGGGAACTGCCTTAAATAATGAAGTTGAACCAGGGTTTACAAGGCCTTACTACTCAGTCCAGTCTCAAAGCTCTCCCCCGTTCATTTCCCCGGAGTATGTATCGGTGGTTGGAACGAACCCTCAGTCAAATGACGGGGATAATTTTAGGACTGGTGCTCGTCCCAAAATACTTCCGGAGAAGACGCCCGAATTCCCTTCGGTGTCATTACCTCTTGGGAATTTCACGTCCGAACAACTAGAGAGAATAGAACGCATATTACTATTACAAAACTCTCAAATCGAAGCTAGAAGACGTCTAAACGAGGAAGAATTTAGGCGTGAAAGGTTTCGTTTTGAAACAAAGCAGAAGGGAGTTCCGGAAGAAAGAGACGTGAAGAGCACGGTAACCGGGTTTGACTTGCATAAAGCAGCTCTAATGGTACCTAAGTTTAACGAAACAGACTTAGATGAATTCTTTGAAATTTTTGAGAATCAGGCACGTTCAATGGGCTGGCCCAAAGACAAATGGGCCACATTGCTGCACACGTCTCTATATGGAAAGGCGCAGTCTTGTGTCGCCTCCTTACCATATGAGTTTTATGTCCAGTACGACGTAGTAAAGAGAACTATTTTAGAAGCATATGACATGCTCCCTATTAGTTACCAAATAGCTTTTCGTTCCATGAAACGGCAAACAGGACAAACTTATTTAGATTTTGCCCGAGGGAAAGCAGTGGCGTTTGAACGTTGGTGTCGAGCTTCTCGGGTCACGACTTTAAAAGATCTATCACAATTAATGTTACTAGAAGATTTGTATGCAAATTTTCCAGAGGGAGTTCGCCAGTATCTTGTTGGCCATCCGCAAACGACGTTGTTAGAGACTGCCGCGCTGGCAGACAACTTCGAGATTTCCCAGAGGTTGGTACAATCTGAAAGCAGCCAGGTTATCAAACCAGCAACGAGACCCGAACCTGCGAAGTCTTTCGGTAAGCGACCTACCCAACCCGTTCACTCCCGTGTAACAAGTAAACCCGAAGTAAAACACCAAATTCAATCGAGCCCATCCTATAGACCAGATAGGTCATGGGAAAAAATTAAATGTTCGTACTGTTCGAAGCTGGGACATTTCAAATCACAATGCTTTAAGCGTGATAGGGACCAGGGAAGGAGTCCATCCTATAGATTGCCCACACAAATCATATCCTCTACGACTCATCCAAGGAAGTCCGAGCCAAGAGTAGACGCTCTGTCCCAAGGAAAAGGAACAGATCCTCCTAGTTGACTAAGCAGAATATGGGTATCATCGTCAAACTTGTCAAGAGCTATGAGTCCTTACTTTTCCAAAAGCAAAGTAGGAATTACCGATAGCAAGTTGTTGCAAGTAAATTCCTTTAGGGATACGGGGTCCTACTTAACATTATTAAGAGAAGGACTGTTATCATTCCCCGCCAGATCTTATACGGGTTTCGACGCTCTGTTGGAAGCTTATGGTGGCTCCACTACGCGAGTACCCCTGTACAAGTTATATG
>NC_091300.1:40413232-40477882 GCF_038502225.1 Cherax quadricarinatus | reverse complement strand
TGTGTACTCTTCGTTCTTTCGACCGGGTGTGGCACCAGGGCCTCTTTGCAAAACTGCAAGCTCTGGGAGTTGCAGGATCTACGCTACGTCTCCTCAGTTATTACCTTCATAGTAGATCTCTAAGGGTAGTTCTCGATGGAACAGAATCAGCAAGACATCCTATTGGGGCAAGTGTTCCACAAGGAAGCGTGCTGGGACCATTGTTATGGAATGTCTACTTCAGTGACCTTCATCTCATCCCAGAATCCCATGCATATGCAGACGACTGTACACTGACATTCACTTATCCAAGAGAAGAAATGCCAGCTGCTCTAAGCTACATCAATCACAAGCTTGGGAAAATAGATGTCAAGTAACATTTGCACCTGAGAAAACAAATGATCTCTAGGCACCATGATGGTAATGCCGGTGCAGTAGTAAGGATGAATGGGAGGGTGTTGGCCCTGGGGAAGAAGTTGATATCCTTGGTGTGAAATTTGACTCCAAACTGACCATGAAATACCACGTTGTAAATCTTGCAAACAAGGCAGTCAGGAAGCTTACAACACTTCGCCGTATATCGCATCTGCTTTACAGCAGGGGTTGCAAGATTTTGTACGAGGCACAAGTACGCTTACACCTTGAGTATGCTCCACTTTCTTGGTTTGCCTGCCCCCCTTTTCATCTGCAACTGCTTGACAGAGTAGAGAACAGAGCAAGACGTCTCGTCTCTCTCCTGGACCAATCTTGGATATATCTATTTCAGCAGAACCTTCAACACAGGAGGGATGTGGGTGGCCTTACTGTTATGTACAAGGCCAATATTGTCAAAGTACCACAATTGGATCCACTTCGAGGGCATCGTGAAACAAGCTTCTATACCACAAGACGGGCAGAAAGCAGCAACTTCACTCTGGCTGTACCCTTCTCCAGAACATCACTTCATCTGAGATCATTTATCCCCAGGATGACTCGAATATGGAGCACATTTGTACAACATTATGATGTCAACGAGATAGTTGATCAGATGAAAATGCTGGCCCACAGATGGCTCCAACTTCATCCTGTTACCTACTTGTGTCTCATAACAATAAAAATGCTTTCAAATGAGCTGATGTAGGTAACAACTCTTAGCTTGTCAATAAAGTTAGGAATCCTTAACCTGTAAATAGCTTGCCAATAAAGCTAGGGATCCTTAACCTAACCTTGCCAAACCCTGTGTAAAAAAAAAAAAAAAAAAAAATAAACAAACACAATGAAATATATTTTTGTTCGTAAGGTTGAAAATTATTTTTGCAAAATTATTGCGCACGTAAGTTTTCGCTTGCCTTCGTCGGCAAGAGCGCTGCTATGTAATACAAAATAGCAAATTTTACCTATTCGGCACAATACACACACACTCACGCATATATATATATATATATATATATATATATATATATATATATATATATATATATATATATATATATATATATATATATATATATATATATGCAAAACCACCACTGTGAAAGGAACATTGTTCCTTTATAATGTGAGTAGTCACGAAAGCGCTTGGATTTTCTCTATTCTTTCACAGTGGTTGTTTTGCGTATTCTGAAATCACCTGTTTACTTTGATCTTATTTCATATATATATATATATATATATATATATATATATATATATATATATATATATATATATATATATATATATATATATATATATATATATATATATTATATAAAACTTGCACACATTGATACTTGTGTAGGTAAGAATATTTTTGTGTCATACATGTTTTGAAAGATTTGTTCGGCTTTGCGCTTGAACTTATCATTGGTGGGCTGATTAACAAAGTTGTAAACCGATCAGTGATATGCTTGACTACAACAGTCGAAGCTTTGTAAGCACAGGAAAGCTTGCCTGATAGATGTTAGGTAAATTGGTAAACATTATGGATGGAACGATACCAAAAATTTTGCCGATACCCAATTTTTTTTTTTTAATTATAATGACTGTTCAATATGTAAGGGAATGCTTATTGCACAATGGTTATCAAATAACACAGGAAGGTTAAACATTGAATAACTGACTTTATCTGAGATGATCATGTCATTACTCATTACATGACCCGTTGTGTAAGTTACTGGGTTGTCAAAAGGCAACTCTCGATAATGTGTATGTGTGTGTGTGTGTGTGTGTGTGTGTGTGTGTTTGTGAGAGAGAGAGAGTCATGAGTTAGAATGTTAATGTTCATGTTTTTAAGCACACATTTAATATTAATATTTTAAAAAGCAGCTGCTGGTATCGATAGTTTTTTTCACACATACCGATACCGTAAAAATGGCTGATACTTTGGCACATCCCTAGTAAACATCAGAGCTGTAAGATAGGCAAGCACCAGAATGAGGGAGGACCCAGCAGTAAGATAAACACTAAAGACTAGAGGTGGCGCTCTACACATACCTGCTCAAAACTCATAACTTTAATAAGTATTATCTCTGTTCTGCTGGCAGCAGTTGGGGTTCCAAAGTGATAGTGATCTGCGACCTCTGTCTCCCCGGGCTAGAGGAAACAGAGACATAACTCGGTTAAGCTTCTTTCTGGAAGTGAGAGACCAACATTGCCAGTGCACGCGAGGTTTGGGGTAAAATCACTCGCAGTCTTGACCAGTGATAGTTCATCACCTCGGGACGTTAAGGAAAGATTAAGCGCTGTTGAGTTTTATATTTCGTACCATGCTAGTGCTGCTATCTCGCGGGCTTAGGCCTACCTTCAGTCCTTGAGATGCTAGCTCGCTCACACTTAGCAGGCAGCCTACAGTCAAGAAGTGCCTCCTCTTTCCTGTCAGGGCGCCCTTGCGGTCTTGACCGGGCGTTAGGCAGCTGATGGTTCATCTCGGGACGTAGCAACGATCAAACCTCAGTTAGCCCTGATTTGTTGTTGTTGTTGTTTTATTTAAAAGTGTCAGTGCACTGATCCAACTTCATTTCTTTTTAACTCGTTGATCAGCCTCTAGAGATAAAACTCCGACAGTCAGATGTTGTGGTCTTAGAAAGAGAAGCGGGAGCGATGATCCCCTCGGCCATCAACAGGTAACAGAGTATGCACAACAAGCTGTGTTTTGACAGGGAATTTCGAACATCTGTATCTGATATTTCAAACAGGCGTCCCTATTTTCTCGTTGTATTCTTCAGCATTTTTATTTAATACCTGCCTTCTTGAGAACAGCTCGATCAAAGAGACTGTTGCTTCCGTATCTCAATCTTACGTTTCTTATAGCTTCCTTGATTTCCTGTGTAAAGTTTTTTTTTTTTTATGCTGGCATTCCTCTTAGAGACATAAATTGTGTCTTCACGATGTTTGTTATGTGCCGTGACAGCCAAGTTGGATAACTTAGTACCTCGAATGTTAATGTTTCTGTGATTATGTTAATAGTTAAAGCGCCATTTGCTTTAATTTAAAATTATATTGCACTCTTCAAAGTCTCATTATTTTCTGTGTTTTAGCTTGAAAACTGACCAGGCGGCTTGGTCTGGGACCGGGCCGCTGGGTCAATGTCTGTTGCTCTTTGGGTTGTATTTGTTGGAATGTTGAAGATCCATCTACTCAGATTTCCAGTTATTCCTTTTGCATGTATTTTGTGAACTATTACAACAAGATCACAGGTTCGAACGGCGTACTGCTGACAACAGTGAGAAATGTCACACGTTGTTAAACTAGAATAAGTTGGGACATCGTTTTACTCTGGGTAGAGCTTTCAAAACCACTTTGTAAGGATCCAGTAGTTGCGAGAGGCAGAAGCGACCAGTTTTTAGCCCCTCGTTGCTCTGGGTTGTGGTAATACTGTGTTTTCCTGTGCACAGAAATCTTGCTTCTCAGTACTCTCTTAAAGATGACTGATCATGTGGGGCGTCACTGCTGTAATTATTTTACTGCCACCTTTGTGGAGTAAGGTATCTGAGAGCAACATTGCCACCACCTCTGTACAGTGGCACTTACCACCCAGCCAGCCCTTCGGCCCTCGCGGTGGCATCACCAACAGGTCACCATCTCCAAGAACACTGGAATGCCATTAAATCAACCTCAAAGGAGCCCTTCAATGGCCCTTAGCGACAAGTGTAGATAGTCTCCAGGTAACTGGAGTGGGAGGCAAACGGCCGAGTGATCTGGGTAATGGTGGCCATCGGGTGAAGTAGACGTGAGAGAGGCACTTTTGACCAGTGCCACCTCCTCCCTCCTTCCCTGGCCTCGTGATGGACTCTGTCCATCTGCCCGATGCTACCGCTTCCTTCCCCTCCCCTTTCCTCATCCTCTTCTTCCCACTTCCCCTCCCCTTCCCCGTACCTTCATCCCCTGCCTTGTGCTCGACACTGGGTGTCGCATAGCTCACCAGTGAAAGTATCTGATTCACAATAGCTAGGTCCTGGGTTCAATTCCCTGTCATGGAGAAATATTTGGGCATGTTTCCTTACACCGGTGCTCACCTAGCAATTAAAGTAGATAACTTTGTTGATCGCCTGTTGTGCGTTGCATTCGGGAAGAAAAAGTGTTAGAAAATTCCAGTATCTGCCAGAATGTCATTCTGTTTAAGAAAACTCTCCAGTCTTGTGTAAGAAACCCCAGTACCTTTCGGAATGTCACTTTTTTTTGCAAGTGAACACTACATTGCTTGCTGGAATGTCATATCCTGTGTACGACAACACGTCATTGCTTGCTGGAATGTTATATCCTATGTAAGACAACACTCGAGGGCCTGCTGGAAGCATACAAGTGCAAATGGTGTCCTTGTACCTAATGATGTTAATTAAAATATAAAAAAAAAATATGTTATGAACTCCTCCGTCTACCAAGTGTAAACATCCCGAGGGATAACTGATCCACTTGACGTCTTCCTCTCCGCTCCTTAAGTTCTCACTAAGATGAAAAGTCCAGACTGCTTGCTGAAAGTTGTATGATATCATCGTTTTAATGACTTAGTGTACAGCAAGTGTGCGTATTTTAGATGGTTTCTGGTAAATATAAATAATATGTATTTTAGAAGCTCCCTGCGTCGGCTTCTGTGTATTTCCAGCATTTACCTCGACGACGAGTGTCGTGTCTGGGAGTCAGCGTCGGCGTCTTTGTCAGCGTCAGAGCACTTGTACGTCCTTCCTGACGGCAGCAACGGAGGAGGGGACCGAACTATTGACACTTGTTGCTTCTACACATCCTGGTCTGTATTTGCTCTGCACACACACTACTTACTTTCTGAGCAGGATTTTTAAACTTGTGCTTACAACTTACCGCATTTTGAAATTTCCGCCATGCATACATAAACGTAATGGTTATTTATTTTGTTTATTTAACCGAATTAATTGCAGCTACAAATACAGTGTTTGTTTTTACGTCTTCTGAGTGTAAACTTCATGTTTGCCTCAGACTTCTGACTCTTGTTTGTGACGTAGCAAATATTGTTGCAAAAAAAAAAAAAAAGGCGTCAACGATGTGTTACGTTTAATGTTAGCGATTTTAAATAGCATAAACACCATCAGCGGTTGTCGTATCATGTGTTTACGTAATGATAGGAATGTGAAAAGCATTAAATAACTTTCCCAGGTTAGCAGTGTGCACAGCTATCAATATGACAGCGTCTTAGGGAAGGTGTACGTTGAGCTCTGTAGGAGAAGAATTAAAAAAAAAAGTGACTGGTACCTTGTTATGTATTTGAGCACGGTAGTAGTGCTCAGTAGTTATAGTGTTGAGCACGGTAGTAGTGCTCAGTAGTTATAGTGTTGAGCACGGTAGTAGTGCTCAGTAGTTATAGTGTTGAGCACGGTAGTAGTGCTCAGTAGTTATAGTGTTGAGCACGGTAGTAGTGCTCGGTAGTTATAGTGTTGAGCACGGTAGTAGTGCTCAGTAGTTATAGTGTTGAGCACGGTATTAGTGCTCAGTAGTTATAGTGTTGAGCACGGTAGTAGTGCTCAGTAGTTAGTGTTGAGCACGGTAGTAGTGCTCAGTAGTTATAGTGTTGAGCACGGTATTAGTGCTCAGTAGTTATAGTGTTGAGCACGGTAGTAGTGCTCAGTAGTTATAGTGTTGAGCACGGTAGTAGTGCTCAGTAGTTATAGTGTTGAGCACGGTAGTAGTGCTCAGTAGTTATAGTGTTGAGCACGGTAGTAGTGCTCGGTAGTTATAGTGTTGAGCACGGTAGTAGTGCTCAGTAGTTATAGTGTTGAGCACGGTAGTAGTGCTCAGTAGTTATAGTGTTGAGCACGGTAGTAGTGCTCAGTAGTTATAGTGTTGAGCACGGTAGTAGTGCTCAGTAGTTATAGTGTTGAGCACGGTAGTAGTGCTCAGTAGTTATAGTGTTGAGCACGGTATTAGTGCTCAGTAGTTATAGTGTTGAGCACGGTAGTAGTGCTCAGTAGTTATAGTGTTGAGCACGGTAGTAGTGCTCAGTTATAGTGTTGAGCACGGTAGTAGTGCTCAGTAGTTATAGTGTTGAGCACGGTAGTAGTGCTCAGTAGTTATAGTGTTGAGCACGGTAGTAGTGCTCGGTAGTTATAGTGTTGAGCACGGTATTAGTGCTTGGTAGTTATAGTGTTGAGCACGGTAGTAGTGCTCAGTAGTTATAGTGTTGAGCACGGTAGTAGTGCTCAGTAGTTATAGTGTTGAGCACGGTAGTAGTGCTCAGTAGTTATAGTGTTGAGCACGGTATTAGTGCTCAGTAGTTATAGTGTTGAGCACGGTAGTAGTGCTCAGTAGTTATAGTGTTGAGCACGGTAGTAGTGCTCAGTAGTTATAGTGTTGAGCACGGTATTAGTGCTCAGTAGTTATAGTGTTGAGCACGGTAGTAGTGCTCAGTAGTTATAGTGTTGAGCACGGTAGTAGTGCTCGGTAGTTATAGTGTTGAGCACGGTAGTAGTGCTCAGTAGTTATAGTGTTGAGCACGGTAGTAGTGCTCAGTAGTTATAGTGTTGAGCACGGTAGTAGTGCTCAGTAGTTATAGTGTTGAGCACGGTAGTAGTGCTCAGTAGTTATAGTGTTGAGCACGGTAGTAGTGCTCAGTAGTTATAGTGTTGAGCACGGTAGTAGTGCTCAGTAGTTATAGTGTTGAGCACGGTAGTAGTGCTCGGTAGTTATAGTGTTGAGCACGGTAGTAGTGTTCGGTAGTTATAGTGTTGAGCACGGTAGTAGTGCTTGGTAGTTATAGTGTTGAGCACGGTAGTAGTGCTTGGTAGTTATAGTGTTGAGCACGGTAGTAGTGCTTGGTAGTTATAGTGTTGAGCACGGTAGTAGTGCTTGGTAGTTATAGTGTTGAGCACGGTAGTAGTGCTTGGTAGTTATAGTGTTGAGCACAAAGGTGTTGGTAGTTATAGTTTTGGGCACGGTAGAAAAGGGGTTATAGTGTTGAGCAGGGGGAGTGCTTGGTAAAAAGGTTGGGCACGGAGTAGTGCTTGGAGTTATAGTTTGAGCTTTATAGGTTTGGGAGTTATAGGTTGAGCACGGTAGTGTGCTGGTAGTTATAGTGTTGGATGGTATGAGTAGTTATAGTTTGAGCAGGTAGGGGGCCGGTTATGTGTTAGCAGGTAGTAGTGCGGTAGTTATAGTGGGGAACGGTAGTATTTTGAGTTATAGTGTTGAGCACGGTGTAGTGCTGAGTTATAGTGTTGAGCACGGGTGTGTTTGGTAGTTATAGTGTTGAGCACGGTGGGTAGTGCTCCAGTAGTTAAGTGTTTGAGCCGTAGGTGCTCAGTGATATTTTGGCACTAGTGTCTGGTAGTTATAGTGTTGAGCACGGTAGTAGTGCCCGTATTTAAAGTGTTGAGCACGGATTGGTGCTCAGTAGTTATAGTGTTTAAAAGGGGTTCAGTAGTTGTGTTGAGCACAGTGTGCTCGTAGTTAAGTGTTGAGCAGGGTGGGTGCCAGTGTTACGTGTTGGGGAGTAGTGCTCAGTGGAAGTGGGCCCTGGTGCTCGGTAAAGGTTAGCACGGTAGAGTGCCAGTGTTAGTGGAGCACGAGGTGCCAGTGTTATATGTTGACCCGGGTAGTCCCCCAGTAGTTAAGTGGAGCACGGATTGTGCCAGTAGTTATAGTGTTGGCACGAGTAGCCCCGTAGTTATAGTGTTGAGCACAGTAGTGCCAGTAGTTTGTTTGAGCAGGGAGTGGCTGGTATTATAGTGTTGAGCACGGAGGTGCCAGAGTTATGTGTTGGCACGGAGTGGCCAGGAATTGTTAGCACGAGGGTGCCGAGAACAGGGGGCAGGGGGTGCTCGTGATGTGTTGAGCACGGGGGGGGCTCAGTGTTAGGTTGAGCACGGAGTGGTCTAGAAGGGTTTTGGCACATTGTGTGCCAGTTATTGTTTTGAGCATTGGTAGTGCCCAGGGTTTTAAGTGTTGACACGGGTAGGCCGTAGTTAAGTGTTGAGCACTATTAGTGCTCGTAGTTAGTGTTGAGCACGGGTGGGCCAGTAGTTAAGGGGGGCGGTTAGTGCCGGTTAAGTGTTGACCCGGGTGTGCCCAGTTATTGTTTTGAGCACGAGTAGTGCCGAGTTAAGTGTTGGCACGGTAGTAGTGCTCAGTAGTTATAGTGTTGAGCACGGTATTAGTGCTCAGTAGTTAGTGTTGAGCACGGTAGTAGTGCTCAGTAGTTATAGTGTTGAGCACGGTAGTAGTGCTCAGTTATTGTGTTGAGCACGGTAGTAGTGCTCAGTAGTTATAGTGTTGAGCACGGTAGTAGTGCTCAGTAGTTATAGTGTTGAGCACGGTATTAGTGCTCAGTAGTTAGTGTTGAGCACGGTAGTAGTGCTCAGTAGTTATAGTGTTGAGCACGGTATTAGTGCTCAGTAGTTATAGTGTTGAGCACGGTAGTAGTGCTCAGTTATTGTGTTGAGCACGGTAGTAGTGCTCAGTAGTTATAGTGTTGAGCACGGTAGTAGTGCTCAGTAGTTATAGTGTTGAGCACGGTAGTAGTGCTCGGTAGTTATAGTGTTGAGCACGGTAGTAGTGCTCGGTAGTTATAGTGTTGAGCACGGTAGTAGTGCTCAGTAGTTATAGTGTTGAGCACGGTAGTAGTGCTCAGTAGTTATAGTGTTGAGCACGGTAGTAGTTCTCGGTAGTTATAGTGTTGAGCACGGTAGTAGTGCTTGGTAGTTATAGTGTTGAGCACGGTAGTAGTGCTCAGTTATAGTGTTGAGCACGGTAGTAGTGCTCAGTAGTTATAGTGTTGAGCACGGTAGTAGTGCTCAGTAGTTATAGTGTTGAGCACGGTAGTAGTGCTTGGTAGTTATAGTGTTGAGCACGGTAGTAGTGCTCAGTAGTTATAGTGTTGAGCACGGTAGTAGTGCTCGGTAGTTATAGTGTTGAGCACGGTAGTAGTTCTCGGTAGTTATAGTGTTGAGCACGGTAGTAGTGCTTGGTAGTTATAGTGTTGAGCACGGTAGTAGTGCTCAGTTATAGTGTTGAGCACGGTAGTAGTGCTCAGTAGTTATAGTGTTGAGCACGGTAGTAGTGCTCAGTAGTTATAGTGTTGAGCACGGTAGTAGTGCTCAGTAGTTATAGTGTTGAGCACGGTAGTAGTGCTCAGTAGTTATAGTGTTAAGCACGGTAGTAGTGCTCAGTAGTTATAGTGTTGAGCACGGTAGTAGTGCTCAGTAGTTATAGTGTTGAGCACGGTAGTAGTGCTCAGTAGTTATAGTGTTGAGCACGGTAGTAGTGCTCAGTAGTTATAGTGTTGAGCACGGTAGTAGTGCTCAGTAGTTATAGTGTTGAGCACGGTAGTAGTGCTCAGTTATAGTGTTGAGCACGGTAGTAGTGCTCAGTAGTTATAGTGTTGAGCACGGTAGTAGTGCTCAGTAGTTATAGTGTTGAGCACGGTAGTAGTGCTCAGTTATAGTGTTGAGCACGGTAGTAGTGCTCAGTAGTTATAGTGTTGAGCACGGTAGTAGTGCTCAGTAGTTATAGTGTTGAGCACGGTAGTAGTGCTCAGTTATAGTGTTGAGCACGGTAGTAGTGCTCAGTAGTTATAGTGTTGAGCACGGTAGTAGTGCTCAGTAGTTATAGTGTTGAGCACGGTAGTAGTGCTCAGTAGTTATAGTGTTGAGCACGGTAGTAGTGCTCAGTAGTTATAGTGTTGAGCACGGTAGTAGTGCTCAGTAGTTATAGTGTTGAGCACGGTAGTAGTGCTCAGTAGTTATAGTGTTGAGCACGGTAGTAGTGCTCAGTAGTTATAGTGTTGAGCACGGTAGTAGTGCTCAGTAGTTATAGTGTTGAGCACGGTAGTAGTGCTCAGTAGTTATAGTGTTGAGCACGGTAGTAGTGCTCAGTAGTTATAGTGTTGAGCACGGTAGTAGTGCTCAGTAGTTATAGTGTTGAGCACGGTAGTAGTGCTCAGTAGTTATAGTGTTGAGCACGGTAGTAGTGCTCAGTAGTTATAGTGTCACTGCATAAATTTAAATTTCTAGTGACATTACTACTTTCTTGTTTTAGCTCTGATTTAAAAGTCCATTATCAGTTGAGAGTAGCAAAGTAAGGAATACTTGACAGTATGAAAAGTAAAGAAAAACTTAAAATGAACAGCATACAATGAGAAATAAAAGGATACCATAGATTAGGAGGGACATGTAAGAGATGATGGAGTATCCACGTTGAAGGATTTTAGTTTTCTAGTGGCCTTATTTTCCTGCGACTTAATCTTTTAAGTGGCCCTTTGACTCTTAGCTCGTGTAGCCCAACAGTCTGACATTGTCATTATCACCTGGTATATACTGGTTTAAAGAAACTTTTTAAGTGTTCTCTGGATGATACTTGACCTATGTTAGTAGTTGGTCTTGAATATGAAGCAAGAATATTAAAAGTCGGGGATATTTTATGCTGCTGAATTATCTCTTAAGTGGGCTTACTGAGCACCTGCTTTCCTCTTCTCGTACTGAATAATTTCAGTGTGTAGATTCGGAGTCGGTCCTTCCGGTATTAACCAGTTGTACATTATGATAAGTATATTTGTGGCCTTCATCGAGACGAGATTGTGTGTGCCGCTTACTGAACAACGTACAAAATCATTGATTACAGTTAACAGGGATCAGCGATTTTGTAAGTTTCACCAAGTCTTGGTGAGCGAGTTTTCAGCCGAGAGGCCAGGTGAGCCAGCGGACAGCGAGAGCGCTGACCTCTGGCAGCAGGTGTTGTCAATAGTAAACAGGTAATTTCACGATGAACTGAAAGGGTAATGGCTGCCCAGTAGCTGAAGTGAAATAGACGTGGAAATCATCCACTTCTGACACCTTTAATAAAATCGTTTCGGTTCTTGGATCTTGACAACATTAAAGCTTAAGAACCGAAATATTTTTACTGAAGGTGTCCTAAGTGAATACTTTAGTGTGTATTTCATCCAGTTCGTGTGTATTTTCATCAGTTCGTGTGTATTTCCTTCAGTTCGTGTGTATTTCCTTCAGTTCGTGTGTATTTCCTTCAGTTCGTGTGTATTTTCTTCAGTTCGTGTGTATTTCCTTCAGTTCGTGTGTATTTTCTTCAGTTCGTGTGTATTTTCATCAGTTCGTGTGTATTTCCTTCAGTTCGTGTGTATTTCCTTCAGTTCGTATGTATTTCCTTCAGTTCGTGTGTATTTTCTTCAGTTCGTGTGTATTTCCTTCAGTTCGTGTGAATTTCCTTCAGTTCGTGTGTATTTCCTTCACTTCGTGTGTATTCCCTTCAGTTCGTGTGTATTTCCTTCACTCGTGTGTATTTCCTTCAGTTCGTGTGCATTTCCTTCAGTTCGTGTACATTTCCTTCAATTCGTGTGAATTTCCTTCAATTCGTGTGTATTTCCTTCAGTTCGTGTGTATTTCCTTCAGTGTGTATTTCCTTTAGTTCGTGTGTATTTCCTTCAGTTCGTGTGTATTTCCTTCAGTTCGTGTGCATTTCCTTCAGTTCGTGTACATTTCCTTCAATTCGTGTGAATTTCCTTCAATTCGTGTGTATTTCCTTCAGTTCGTGTGTATTTCCTTCAGTGTGTATTTCCTTCAGTTCGTGTGTATTTCCTTCAGTGTGTATTTCCTTTAGTTCGTGGCGCGTTTCCTTCAGTTCGTGTGTATTTCCTTCAGTGTGTATTTCCTTTAGTTCGTGTGTATTTCCTTCAGTTCGTGTGTATTTCCTTGAATTCGTGTGTATTTCCTTTAGTTCGTGTGCGTTTCCTTCAGTTCGTGTGTATTTCCTTGAATTCGTGTGTATTTCCTTCAGTGTGTATTTCCTTTAGTTCGTGTGCGTTTCCTTCAGTTCGTGTGTATTTCCTTCAGTTCGTGTGTATTTCCTTCAGTTCGTGTGTATTTCCTTCAGTTCGTGTGTATTTCCTTCAGTTCGTGTGTATTTTCTTCAGTTCGTGTATATTTCCTTCAGTTCGTGTGTATTTCCTTCAGTTCGTGTGTATTTCCTTCAGTTCGTGTGTATTTCCTTAAGTTCGTGTATATTTTCTTCAGTTCGTGTGTATTTCCTTCAGTTCGTGTATATTTCCTTCAGTTCGTGTGTATTTCCTTCAGTTCGTATATATTTCCTTCAGTTCGTGTGTATTTCCTTCAGTTCGTGTGTATTTCCTTCAGTTCGTGTATATCTCCTTCAGTTCGTGTATATTTCCTTAAGTTCGTGTATATTTCCTTCAGTTCGTGTGTATTTCTTTCAGTTCGTGTATATTTCCTTAAGTTCGTGTGTATTTCCTTCAGTTCGTGTATATTTCCTTCAGTTCGTGTGTATTCCCTTCAGTTCGTGTATATTTCCTTCAGTTCGTGTATATTTCCTTAAGTTCGTCTGTATTTCGTTCAGTTCGTGTGTATTTCCTTCAGTTCGTGAATATTTCCTTCATTTCGTGTATATTTCATTCAGTTCGTGTGCATTTCCTTCAGTTCGTGTATATTTCCTTAAGTTCGTGTATATTTCCTTCAGTTCGTGTATATTTCCTTAAGTTCGTGTATATTTCTTTCAGTTCGTGTATATTTCCTTCAGTTCGTGTATATTTCCTTCAGTTCGTGTATATTTTCTTCAGTTCGTGTATATTTTCTTCAGTTCGTGTATATTTCCTTCAGTTCGTGTATATTTCCTTCAGTTCGTGTATATTTCCTTCAGTTCGTGTGCATTTCCTTCAGTTCGTGTGCATTTCCTTCAGTTCGTGTATATTTCTTTCAGTTCGTGTATATTTCCTTCAGTTCGTGTGCATTTCCTTCAGTTCGTGTGAATTTCCTTCAGTTCGTGTATATTTCCTTCAGTTCGTGTATATTTCCTTCAGTTCGTGTATATTTCCTTCAGTTCGTGTATATTTCCTTCAGTTCGTGTATATTTCCTTCAGTTCGTGTATATTTCCTTAAGTTCGTGTATATTTCCTTCAGTTCGTGTATATTTCCTTAAGTTCGTGTATATTTCTTTCAGTTCGTGTATATTTCCTTCAGTTCGTGTATATTTCCTTCAGTTCGTGTATATTTTCTTCAGTTCGTGTATATTTCCTTCAGTTCGTGTATATTTTCTTCAGTTCGTGTATATTTCCTTCAGTTCGTATATATTTCCTTCAGTTCGTGTATATTTCCTTCAGTTCGTGTATATTTCCTTCAGTTCGTGTGCATTTCCTTCAGTTCGTGTGCATTTCCTTCAGTTCGTGTATATTTCCTTCAGTTCGTGTATATTTCCTTCAGTTCGTGTATATTTCCTTCAGTTCGTGTATATTTCCTTAAGTTCGTGTATATTTCCTTCAGTTCGTGTATATTTCCTTAAGTTCGTGTATATTTCCTTCAGTTCGTGTATATTTCCTTCAGTTCGTGTATATTTCCTTAAGTTCGTGTATATTTCCTTCAGTTCGTGTGTATTTCCTTCAGTTCGTGTATATTTCCTTCAGTTCGTGTATATTTCCTTCAGTTCGTGTATATTTCCTTCAGTTCGTGTATATTTCCTTCACTTCGTGTATATTTCCTTCAGTTCGTGTATATTTCCTTCAGTTCGTGTGCATTTCCTTCAGTTCGTGTGCATTTCCTTCAGTTCGTGTATATTTCCTTCAGTTCGTGTATATTTCCTTCAGTTCGTGTATATTTCCTTCAGTTCGTGTATATTTCCTTCAGTTCGTGTGTATTTCCTTCAGTTCGTGTGTATTTCCTTCAGTTCGTGTGTATTTCCTTCAGTTCGTGTGTATTTCCTTCAGTTCGTGTGTATTTCCTTCAGTTCGTGTGTATTTCCTTCAGTTCGTGTATATTTCCTTCAGTTCGTGTATATTTCCTTCAGTTCGTGTATATTTCCTTCAGTTCGTGTATATTTCCTTCAGTTCGTGTGTATTTCCTTCAGTTCGTGTGCATTTCCTTCAGTTCGTGTATATTTCCTTCAGTTCGTGTATATTTCCTTCAGTTCGTGTATATTTCCTTCAGTTCGTGTATATTTCCTTCAGTTCGTGTATATTTCCTTCAGTTCGTGTGTATTTCCTTCAGTTCGTGTGTATTTCCTTCAGTTCGTGTGTATTTCCTTCAGTTCATGTGTATTTCCTTCAGTTCGTGTGTATTTCCTTCAGTTCGTGTATATTTCCTTCAGTTCGTGTATATTTCCTTCAGTTCGTGTATATTTCCTTCAGTTCGTGTATATTTCCTTCAGTTCGTGTATATTTCCTTCAGTTCGTGTATATTTCCTTCAGTTCGTGTATATTTCCTTCAGTTCGTGTGTATTTCCTTCAGTTCGTGTATATTTCCTTCAGTTCGTGTATATTTCACGTTGAGAAAGTATCTTTAAACGCTTATTTAGAAAGTTTTTTTTTTTTTTTTTTAAAGGGAACTTTTTTTTCATGACTTCTTCAAGATTATTTTTTTTTTTTGGAAAACCTCTTAAGAGAAATTCTCTGTTTAATTAAAGAGCTCTTTCAGTAAGACCTTTTGTAAGAAGAACTCTCTTTTTAGGAGCTCTTTAAGCAAGAGCTTTATCAAGAAAAGCTGTCTTTTTTAAGAGCTCTTTCAGCAGAATCTTTTTCAAGAAGAAGTCTTTTAAGAAAACCACTTTTGAACGAAGCTGTTTTCAAGAATTCTTTTTTAAGAGTTTTCTCAACATGAGCTTTATCAAGTTGAGCTCTTTTAAAGAACTCTTCCAACAAAAAACTTTTTCAGAAGAGATTTTTATAAGAAAATATCTTCGGCAATCTTTCAGCAAGAGCTTTTATTAAGGACTCTTAAGAGTTCTTTAAAGAAGAGCTTTTTCAAGAGCAGCTCTTTTTTTCAGAACTCCCTCCTCCATCTTTCTTGTGGATTTTTTTTCCATCCAGGTCTTCCCAGAGTCCTTCAGTTTTTCCTTTTTTTTCAAAAGGAACTCTCTTCCAGGAAGAGTTTCTTCAGAAGGACATTTTCTTTAATCCGAACTTTTTCTTGAAAATTTTCAGCAAGAACTCTCTCTTCTAAGAGCTCTTTCAACTAGAGCGTTTTCAAGAGTAACCCCTGGTTTTCAAGAGTTTTTTTTCAAGAGTAACCCTTAGTTCTCAAGAGTAACCCTGAGTTTCAAGAGCCTTTTTCAAGAGTAACGCAGGTTTTCAAGAGCTCTTTCAACAAGAGCTATGTCGAGTGTAACCCTGGTTTTCAAGATCTCTCTTCAACAAGAGCTCTGTTTTATAAGGAGCTCTTTTTTAAGTCTGCCTCTATGTATTTTTATACAGTCGTGACCCTTATGCATAAAAATTCGATTTTTGCCAATCATGCGGAAGGGCAGGGGAGGGTATTTAAACGAGGGGGGAGGGGGTTAGAGATGGGCGGGTGAAAGGGTGGGGGAAGCTTTGCCAATGTGTGGGTGGGCAGGTTGTTCCCCCCCCCTCACCCTCTCATGGCGCAGACAAGAGGAATATTTCAGCTTTAATATTCTCTTCTTCGGCTTTCACAGTGGCTGCCGCACTGGCTAACAACATTCTAGAAGGGTTTATGCTGTGATGGAGGAAAGGTGGGGAGGGATAGGAGTGGGGGGGAAAGCCACGATGGAGATGGAGGGAGAGAGGGATGGGAGTGGGTGGGACAGCCACGATGGGGATGGCGAGAGGAAGGGTAAGAGGGATAGAGAGAGAATAAGAATGGTTAGAAAGGGATTAAGAGAGGGAAGGAGAGAGGAGGAGAGGGGGGAATTATTTAGTTTAAATTGTACGACCGAAGTGGCTAGTTTACTGTGCACGACATCCTGTGGACGGTAGCATAAGAACATATTATGGTTTGGAACTTGGCCCCAAAAGGGTAACCATGTGTATATCTGGATATATATTTGTAATCTCTTTAATCTGTTATAAACAAATTTAGGATATTTGCTTAAAATGTCTGGCATCTTATTTTCTCTAATATGATACCCTGACAGCGTAAGTTATTATATAGTTCTCAGTAGGTGGAGGGTGAAGCACGTTATTATAATCAAGGGGGAAGCGCTAAACCCGGAGGATTATACAGCGACTGGGGGGGGGAGATGTGGAAGGCATTCAGGCTTAATTCGGGGAACTGGAGCACAGATCCAATTCCCTAAATCAAGAGCCCCTCACCAACATCAAGGAAACTTCCTTGAGGGGTGGGTGAAGCACAGTGTTCAAGAATGTGACTATAAAGCTGGTCGCTACTTAGCGTTTGTGTGATCATACTGTATATATATATGCATGCTGAACTGCCGAAAGTGCTTGTAACCAAGCCTAAACAGGGCTGCTACATGAGTTACTCTATTAATATTGCAAGTTGTTCTGTAAATGTGGTAATCGGTGTTCGTGTTATAGTTTATGTAACTACTCAGGCTTCTAACGTTATTCCTCTGACACTGAGTTTCATTATTTACCTTTCTCTTAATATTATTCCTAATACTTGACACTGACAGACCTAAGTTATATTCATCTTCTTCCTTCATTGTACTTTCTTTGGCTATTTTCTCAACTTTATCATGTAGGAGTAACTCTGTCATGGCATCCATAAGAATTGAATATTAATGTCTTTCACTCTGATTTTTTATGTAAAGTATACCTGTTTTCTGCAGTGAGCATGTTAGTCATTGTTAGTCAGACACCTTCAGTGATGACAGGGACTTGCTAACAATGAGAGAGTTAAGTTCAGTGTCATAAGTTAACATTAATATCATTAGGATGGCAAACATTCAGTTTGCAGTGTAAATACCTAGATTTTATTTTTTATACCTAACACAACTAGGTCTTAGTTCTAATGTAGGAAGGTAGCAAGAGCAGATGTAGCCCTGCTAGTAGACTCTTCCTTATATTCATCAGTGTTATATAATTTGACCTTCGCAGTTTATTTAAGAAAGGTGTTACTAGTGATGAGATTATAGGGAAAGACTTAAAAATTTGATATTAATTGAATACAACTTCCATAGAGGGAGTGAAATGCTCTCGTTGTTCTAAAATCTTAATATGTTCTCACAACCCATTTAGAATTGTGTTTGTTTCTAGACATTTAGCAAGAATTGCAGGGACAGTATCTGGTTCATTTCTCAACATTCTGGAGGGAGAGATATATCATAATCTACTCTTGGAAAATCTTGGAAGGAATGGTCCCAAATCTGCACACAGAAATCACTCCCTACGAAAGTAAAACACAGAAATCACTCCCTACGACGATGCAAAATGACCCCAATAAAAAGTAGGGGCGCCATTGGTACACTAAGGGAAAACACCATAAGTGTCCGGGGCCCAAAACTGTTCAACAGGCTCCCATCAAGCATTAGGGGAATTGCCAATAAGCCCCTAGCTGCCTTCAAGAGAGAGCCGGACAGATACCTAAAGTCAGTGCCGGATCAGCCGGGCTGTGGCTCGTACGTTGGACTGCGTGCGGCCAGCAGTAACAGCCTAGTTGATCAGGCCCTGATCCATCAGGAGGCCTGGTCATGGACCGGGCCGCGGGGGCGTTGATCCCCGGAATAACCTCCAGGTATGAGTCGGAAAGAATTTTCTTTTGCTGGAGTAACGTCAACAGTGAAGGCAGCACTGTTGCACGCTCACTGTAAGCAAGAATGGTTCACACAAACTGCAAGCAGCAATGGGTCACGCATTCACTGCAAGCAGCAGTGAGTAACCCTCTCACTGCAAGCAACAACAGGTCTTACTACATGTAATACTGCAAGTAACATTAGATTACACTGTGCAAAAGAGGAGAGCTAGAAATGGAAGAAACGTGTTGGGGAGAGAGAGAGAGAGAGAGAGAGAGAGAGAGAGAGAGAGAGAGAGAGAGGGGGGGGGGGAGTGACGACAAAGAGACAGAGACTCGGTGAACCAGCAGAGAGGCAGTAATTGGTGGTTCTGTGTTGGTCCTGAGAGACGCCATCAAAGCTACCTTTCCCCCCTCCCCTCCCCTCCCCAACTCCCGCTCTCTTCCCTTTTCCCGCCCTCCTCCCTTCCCCGCCTTCTCTCTCCTTGCCTCCCTCTTCCCGTTTTGTGTTCACATAGTCGGGACTCTCAACCTCAAGCGCCCCATTTTCAGCCTTTGGACAGACTTCAAGGGCTCAGGGTATGAGAGCACATGTCCTGGTGTACAAGTTTACGAGAGTTCCTGGTACAAAATGACATCCTCTCTATAGTAGTAGTAATAGTAATAATAATAGTGGCTGAATGCAAACGCTTAGCGAGACCAGGTTTCGCTTAGAGACAAAGCATTTTATAATCTGTAACGAGCACATGGTAAACATAAACGCACACAGCCTAGGGCGCAGGTGACGAGGAGTCGTGAGGTGCAAACCTGACTATGTCAAGTCAGGAGGTTGGTGTGTGCTGTAGAGCACGTGAGCCTTGGGGTCCTGCCAAGCGGAATCTTCCTTGGGTCTGTTGGAACGAATGAGCGCCGATTCCAGGCATTTTTCTCCGTTCCTGTCTCTCTCTCTATTTTCACAGATGACCATGCTCGTCCTAGGCCAATTCATGCGGTATAACATACAGGCAAGCGTATGTACGTTCATTTATGAGTGTGGACAAGTCAAACGTGTCACCTTCAAATATGTTATTGCCAACCACTACAAGGGTTGGTGTAGATGCATGCATTACACTCAGTGCGGCGTTAACCCTCGCAGCCCTGGTAATGTCACTGAAAGTGGTGAAAGCGACGGTGGCTTTCCTAAATAACCTAAAAGCATTGTCAAGTACCGTGAAAGTCGGAGAGATAAGCGGTTACCGCTGGTATCACTCAGAGAATGATACCAATGCACTGAATCAAGAGTCTTTGAATGGAAAATGCTGGAGAGTGCCTTCTGTCTGAAGTAGCTACATTCGTCAGTGTTTGTCTTGCCGTTGATGTCCTTGAGGTCATTAGACCGTTAGTTTTTTGGGGGAGGGGGCGGGTACGGGGGGATATTAGTATCTTTTTGTGACCCAGGAGAGAAGGATGCAGGTATCAGACTCACCGCTGCTGATAACTCCCTCCTCCTCCGCCTAGTTGCCAGGGCAACCGTGAGAATAGTCTGCTGTGATGAAACCAAGTGAAGCTGCAGCCGACACACCATGTATGTACATGCAGTGTTATCCAAGTGAAGCTGCTTCTCACGCACCTCGTTCTACTGCCCACTCACCACGTTCTGACACTACTAACCTTCCTGTCCAAGAAGCTCCGATTGAACTGGACATAACCAGTGCTCTTCAGTTTAGTCAGTAGAAATACTGAACTGGTCTAAGTTGGTCATTACCATGTCCCTTTCCTTCTTCCGCTCATCCAGTCATACTCAACCACTGGCTAGAAACTTTACTGAAGATGAACTCGTAAGAAAGTATGTTTATTATGTCGACGTTCCGCCAAACAAGTGACTTAATACAATACATGAATAAAAGCATTCCAGTAGCAGGTGTTCAATACCGTACTGAACTTGCTGAGTGGGAACTGACCCCCACTCGTCCCTCTTTTTCCTAGTCATTAAAGGGGTCAGAGAGAGGCTGGTTCCTAGTGAAGGGCTGTCTAACCAATGTCTTTTAGCAGAATTTCAGCTAGAGGATATCAAGCAAGGGAAAATGGAAGGAATCTAGCCCTCTCTACACCCCTGGGATAGTGAAGTGGTGTTCTCAGATGAACTCACCGCTGAGAAGTCACAGCTGTCTTGCAAAAAGTGAAACGCAGTGATCCCACTCACAATACTTGATCACATTTACAGTACTCGATCCCATGTTACTGCATGTCTATCCTTCCCTGAGCTATCTAACTTTCTTGATAACACTGCATGTCTATCCTTTCCTATGCTAGCTAACTTTGATGATGTCACTGCATGTCTCTCCTTTATACTAGCTAACTTTGATGTCACTGCATGTCTGTCCTCTATACTAGCTAACTTTGATGCTGCTGCCCATCCCTCAGCAGCCCACAGCTAAGCCAGCATGACATCATACTAAAGTCATCACCAGAAAAAGTGTTTACTGTTTGCTGGGTGAGTCACTGTGTACAAGTGACACCTCAGGCAGCCTGGTCAGTCCGGGCATGCTACTGAGGCCTGGTCAGTCCGGGCATGGTATTGAGGCCTGGTCAGCCCGGGCATGGTACTAAGGCCTGGTCAGCCCGGGCATGGTACTGAGGCCTGGTCAGCCCGGGCATGGTACTGAGGCCTGGTCAGCCCGGGCATGGTACTGAGGCCTGGTCAGCCCGGGCGTGGTACTGAGTACCCTGCCAGACATCCTCCTCCACAGCATCCACTCTACTAGTGATATAAATTCTTACAGGACGTAGAAACCAGCGAGGATGCACGCCACTTGCTTCACTAATGGCGCCACGATTCAGGGAAATGCCTTGATGCCAGCGAAGGGATCTTCATCCAAAAGCTTGGAGGTACCCTCTCTTTCCTGGGATCACACCTGATTGTTTCATTTAACCCCAGGTGATCTCGGTTAGCCATCCTTCTGCAGCATGTTTGGCACATGACAGACGGTGTTTAGCGAGTTTAGCGCTTCATGTATGCATAAGACATCCGGTTGTTTAATGCAGTTCTTGACAGAAAAAAACTATTTTTAATGATTGTAATGTCGAAGTATTTGGTACGTCGTGATAGTGTCTCCTACGTTCTTCTCTTGGTGTCATAGTATCTTTTTGTGTTTTGTTTCTAGCTGTTTAATAAACCTTTCATGGATTTCGAGAGTTCTACTCCCGTAGCCCGACTCTAGGCCAGGGTTGAGGGTGCTGGCTTGGTCAACCAGACTAGGCCAGGCTTGAGGGTTCTGGCCTGGTCAGCCAGACTAGACCAGGCTTGAGGGTTCTGGCCTGGTCAGCCAGACTAGGCCAGGCTTGAAGGTTCTGGCCTGGTCAACCAAACTATGCCAGGCTTGAGGGTTCTGGCCTGGTCAACCAGACTATGCCAGGCTTGAGGGCTCTGGCCTGGATCAACCAAACTAGGCCAGGCTTGAGGGTTCTGGCTTGGGTCACCCAAACTAGGCCAGGCTTGAGGGTTCTGGCCTGGTCAACCAGACTAGGCCAGGCTTGAGGGTTCTGGCCTGGTCAACCAGACTAGGCCAGGCTTGAGGGTTCTAGCCTGGGTCAACCAAACTAGGCCAGGCAAGGCTCAGTGATCTCTTGGTCAAGGTGCAGAGTGATCTTCACATCTCAACTCTTCCTTCTGCCGTTCTTCTTCCTTCATTTGTTCCGCTTTTTGTTTTCCTTTCCGAAATACGAAACCACTTAAATAATCATATAACTCGATCACCAGAAAAAAACGAAAGGAACCTTTATGACGGCCTTGCGGCTCGTCGTAGACCATTTTCAAGTTACTTATTTTCCCTTCAAAATCAAATAAACTAAAAATGGGACTTGTATAGCCCCGTCTATCCCTGAACCCCGTGTTGTCACCACACGGTGAAGGGAACACGGCAACACCACGTCGTTGCTGTGGCCGTGTTGAACCCTCCTACACGCGTAGTTATTTATTAACTTATAACCACGCACCTCCGGTTTGCTATTCATTATTTTGCCATTTAACTTCTACCGTCCATATTAATTAAACATTATGCTGTTGATAATTTCACTATCTGCTGTGCGTCCTTCCAGCGATTTTGTATTTCCTTCCATTAGTCTTCTTGTGTTATTCCAGCAGTTCCATGTTCAAAGTTCCGTATCTAGTTTCAGGAGTTATAAGTATCGTTCCATCGGTTCCCTGTCTTGCTTCGGTTGTTCCAGTAGCTCTGTGTCTTGTTCTAGTAGTTCCATATCTAGTTCCAGAAGTTTCATGTCACGTCCAGTAGTTCCGTGTTCCAGGAGTTCAATATCTCGTTCTAGCAGGTCCGTGTGTCATTTCAGCAGTTTGGTGTGTCTGGAGGCTACCTGGAGAGTGTTTCGAGGGTCACTGACCTCGCGGCCCTGTTCCGGCCAATATCTACAGGCCTGATCAACTAGGCTGTTGATATTAGCCGCACACGGTCCTACCTAAGTACCACAACCTGGTTGATTAGACACTGACGTAAGAAACTTGGCCAGTTCTTTCTTGGAAGCCAGGGGCCTTTTTTGGTAACCTTCCTTGTGTATGAATGGAAAACAATAAAAAGTCTCGGTCTCTTCACATCTACTTAGTTTTCAATTAGTGTACTCGCTGCTTCCCTGGTTTTCATTGGGATATTTTGCACCGTTTGCCCATTCTCTTACCTTCATGGGGAATGATTTCTGTGTGAAGGTTTGGGAGTAGTCCTATAAATTTCTAATTGTAGATGATAATGTATCTCTCTCGCCTCCATTCCAAGGAGCGCAAATGAAGGGACTTCAAACGTTCCAGGTAATTTAGGTGTTGAACTGAATCTATGCGGGCAGTGAAGGCTCTCTACACATTGTTCAGGACTACAGTTTTACTTGGCTTGAACTGAACTGTTAAGAGAACAGCAATACTCCAGCCTGGAGAGATCAAGTCACTTGAAGAGTATCATCAGTGGATTGGCATCACTTGGCGTTGCAGCAGTTAAGGATATCGCCACGTAACAGGAATTTTATCCAAGACTTCACACACACACACACACACACACACACACACACACACACACACACACACACACACACTCACACACACACACACTAGCCGAGGTGGCTAGAAGAGCTCACATGGGGAGAGCAAAGTTACTAGTTTTGGGTGATTTCAATCACAATGAGATTGACTGGGAAAACCTGGAGCCCCATGGGGGTTCCGAAACATGGAAAGCCAAGATGATCAATGTGGTACTGGAAAACCTCATGCATCAACATGTTAGAGACGCTACCAGAGAGAGATGAGGATGACCCAGCAAGACTTGACCTAGGAATCACCTCGAGTAGTTCGGACATCTAGGATATCACATACGAAAGGCCCCTTGGAGCTAGTGATCATATGGTTCTGTGCTTTGATTACATAGTTAAGCTACAAGTGGAGATGGTAACAGGAATAGGATGGGAAAAACCAAACTACAAATGGGGGACTACACAGGCATGAGGAACTTCCTGCAAAACGTTCAGTGGGAGAGAAAATTGGCAGGAAAACCATTAAAAGAAATGATGGACTGTATGACAATAAAATGCAAGGAGGCAGAGGAGCGGTTTGTTGCCAAAAGAAACAGAAATAATGGGAAGACCAGAACGAGTCCTTGGTTCACCCAAAGGTGTAGGGAGGCAAAAACTAAGTGCCCTAGACACTGGAAAAAGTACAGAAGATAAAGGACCCAGGAAAATAGAGAGATTAGCCGAAGAGCCAGAAACGAATATGCACAGATAAGAAGGGAGGCTCAGCAACAATACGAAAATGACATAGCATCAAAAGTCAAGTCTGACTCGAAGCTGCTGTATAGCCACATCAGGAAGAAAACAACAGTCAAGGACCAGGTAATCAGGCAGAGGAAGGAAGGTGGGGAGTTCACAAGAAACGACCAAGAGGTATGTGAGGAGCTCAACATGAGATTTAA
Source organism: Cherax quadricarinatus (assembly GCF_038502225.1). NCBI lineage: Eukaryota > Metazoa > Arthropoda > Malacostraca > Decapoda > Parastacidae > Cherax > Cherax quadricarinatus. Next base: position 40,454,094 of record NC_091300.1, on the reverse strand, counting down.
AGAAGTATTTAGAGTGGAGACAGGAAGGACTCCAGGAATTCAAAATAGGGACGTACACCAACAAGTGCTGGATGAAATAAACACAACTAAAGAGGAGGTGAAGAAACTGCTATGTGAACTTGACACCTCAAAGGCGGTGGGACCAGACATCTCTCCATGTGTCCTTAGAGAGGGAGCAAAGATGCTGTGTGCCACTAACAAAAATCTTCAACACATCCATTGAAACCAGGCAACTACCTGAGATATGGAAGGTGGCAAATGTAGTCCCAATTTTTAAAAAAGGAGACAGACACAAGGCATTAAACTACAGACCTGTATCACTGACGTGTATAGTATGCAAAGTCATGGAGAAGATAATCAGGAGGAGTGTGGTGGAGCACCTACATAAGAACATAAGAACATAAGAAAGGAGGAACACTGCAGGAGGCCTGTTGGCCCATACTAGGCAGGTCCTTTACAATTCATCCCACTAACAAAACATTTGCCCAACCCAATTTTCAATTCCACCCAAGAAATAAGCTCTGATGTGAAAGTCCCACTCAAATCCAACCCCTCCCACTCATGTACTTATCCAACCTAAATTTGAAACTACCCAAAGTCCCAGCCTCAATAACCCAACTAGGTAGACTGTTCCACTCATCAGCTACCCTATTTCCAAACCAATACTTTCCTATGTCCTTTCTAAATCTAAACTTATCTAATTTAAATCCATTACTGCGGGTTCTCTCTTAGAGAGACATCCTCAAGACCTTATTAATATCCCCTTTATTAATACCTATCTTCCACTTATACACTTCGATCAGGTCTCCCCTCATTCTTCGTCTAACAAGTGAATGTAACTTAAGAGTCTTCAATCTTTCTTCATAAGGAAGATTTCTAATGCTATGTATTAATTTAGTCATCCTACGCTGAATGTTTTCTAACGAATTTATGTCCATTCTGTAATATGGAGACCAGAACTGAGCTGCATAATCTAGGTGAGGCCTTACTAATGATGTATAAAGCTGCAGTATGACCTCTGGACTTCTGTTGCTTACACTTCTTGATATAAATCCCAGTAATCTATTTGCCTTATTACGTACGCTTAGGCATTGCTGTCTTGGTTTAAGGTTGCTGCTCACCATAACCCCCAAGTCCTTTTCGCAATCTGTATGGCTAAGTTCTACATCATTTAACTTATAAGTACAGGGTTATGGGCACTCCCAAGCTTCAGAACCTTGCATTTATCTACATTGAACTGCATCTGCCACTTTTCTGACCAAGAATAGAGTTTGTTTAAATCCTCCTGAAGTTCCATAACATCTACGTTTGAATCAATTATCCTACCTATCTTTGTGTCATCGGCGAATTTGCTCATATCACTAGTAATTCCCTCATCAAGATCATTGATATATATTATAAACAACAACGGGCCCAAGACTGATCCCTGTGGAACGCCACTTGTTACAGATCCCCACTCGGATTTAACACCATTTATGGACACTCTCTGCTTCCTGTCAGTGAGCCATGACTCGATCCACGAGAGCACTTTTCCCCCAATGCCATGAGCTGCCACTTTAACAGTCTATGGTGCGGAACTCTATCAAAAGCCTTACTAAAATCTAAGTAAATAATATCAAATTCTTTATCGTGGTCAACAGCCTCAAAAGCTTTACTGAAGAAAGTTAATAAATTAGTTAGACAAGACCGGCCTCTTGTGAATCCATGCTGAGTATCATTAATCAAGCTATGCTTATCGAGATGGCTTCTTATAATCTCAGCTATAATTGACTAGTAATTTGCCTACAATTGAGGTCAGGCTTATTGGGCGGTAACGACTTGTCCCCTGTTTTAAAAATAGGAATTACATTAGCCATCTTCCACATATCAGACACTACACCTGTTTGAAGAGATAAAATAAAAATATTAGTTAATGGTTCACAGAGTTCCATTTTGCATTCCTTAAGAACCCTTGAAAAAACCTCATCAGGACCCGGCGACTTATTTTGCTTCAGTCTGTCTATCTGCTTCACAACCATTTCACTAGTGACTGTGATGTTACATAATTTATCTTCTTCTAGCCCACTATAAAAATTAATTACTGGAATATTGTTAGTGTCTTCCTTTGTAAAAACTGAGAGAAAATAATTATTAAAAATCGAGCACATTTCATTCTCTTTGTCAGTAAGGTGCCCATATTTATTTTTAAGGGGACCTATCTTATCTCTAACTTTTGTTCTATAGACCTGGAAAAAACTTTTTGGGTTAGTTTTAGAATCCCTAGCAACTTTAATTTCATAGTCCCTTTTAGCTTTTCTTATCCCCTTTTTAATGTCCCTCTTAATGTCAATATACTGATTCATAAGATGACCCTCACCTCTTTTGATACGCCTATAAATTCCTTTCTTATGCCCTAGTAGATATTTCAGCCTATTATTCATCCATTTTGGGTCATTTCTATTTGATCTAATTTCTTTATATGGGATAAACGTTCTTTGAGCAGCATGTATAGTGTTCAGAAAGCTGTCATATTGATATCTCACTTCGTTACCCCAGTCAACAGATGATAAGTGTTCTCTAAGCCCATCGTAATCTGCTAAGCGAAAATCTGGGACTGTTACTGAGTTATCGCTACTATCGTACTTCCATTCAATGCTAAATGTAATTGATTTGTGGTCGCTAGCACCCAGTTCCTCTGAAATTTCTAAATTATTAACAAGGGATTCATTGTTTGCCATAACTAAGTCAAGCAGGTTATTTCCCCTTGTAGGTTCTGTCACAAACTGCTTCAAAAAACAATCCTGAACTACTTCTAAGAAATCGTTTGATTCTAAATTCCCAGTCAAGAAATTCCAATCAATATGACTAAAGTTTAAGTCTCCTAGAATTACTACATTATCGTGCCTTGTGGCCTTAACAATTTCCTCCCATAGTAGTCTCCCTTGGTCCCTATCTAAGTTTGGGGGACGGTATATCACTCCTAAAATCAGTTTTTCATGCCCCTCTGAAAATTCTATCCAAACAGACTGTTTTTATGCAACAGTTCAAGCGATCTCGGACATACAATGCCACCCCACCCCCCTTCCCGATATTTCTATCTACTTGGAACAATTTAAAACCCTGAATATGACATTCCGCAGGCATGTCCCGACTTTTTGAATTAAACCACGTCTCAGTTAAGGCAAATACATCAATGTTACCTGCACTAGCAACTAATCTCAACTCGTCCATCTTATTCCTAGCACTACGGCAATTAGCATAATAAACATTGAAAGACACTCCTTTCTCTTTACCCTTCCTGCTCATTTCTGTTTTTCTACTAAACCTATTACTGTCCTTATCACCCAAAGTCCCTGGCTTTTCAATATCTACCTCGTTCTGCTTATTACTAGTTCCCCTAGAACTCGTAATATTACTACACTGGGACTTCACTGTTTTCCTGCCAAAACCCATACCACTAACTATTCCTAGTTTAAAGTCTTAACTGCTCCCTCCACTGCAGTTGCCAGCGCTACCACCCCAGACCTAGGTAAGTGAACCTAGAAAGAGACATGCTTATAAACGACAACCAGCACGGTTTCAGGGAAGGAAAATCCCGTGTCACAAACCTACTGGAGTTTTATAACAAGGTAACAGAAGTAAGACACGAGAGAGAGGGGTGGATAGACTGCCTTTTCTTGGGCTGCAAGAAGGCCTTCGACACAGTTCCTCACAAGAGGTTAATGCAAAAGCTAGATGGTCAGGCATGCATAACAGGAAAGGCATTGCAGTGGATCAGATAATATCTGACAGGGAGGTAACAACGAGTCATGGTACGTGACGAGGTGTCAGAGTGGGCGCCTGTGACGAGCGGGGTTCGACAGGGGTCAGTCCTAGGAACTGTGCTGTTTTTGCAATATGTGAATGACATAACGGAAGGGATAGACTCAGAAGTGTCCCTGTTTGCAGATGATGTGAAGTTATTGAGGAGAATTAAATCGGTCGAGGATCCGGCAGGACTGCAAAGAGACCTGGACAGGCTACAAGCTTGGTCCAGCAACTGGTTCCTTGAATTTAACCCCGTCAAATGTAAAGTCATGAAGATCGAGGAAGGGCAAAGAAGACCGCAGACAGAATATAGTCTAGATGGCCAAATATTGCAAACGTCACTCAAGGAAAAAAATTTTTGGGGCGAGTATGATACCGAGCACATCTCCTGAGGCACACATCAATCAGATAACTGCTGCAGCATCCGAGCGTTTGGCAAACCTAAGAATAGCGTTCCGATACCTCAGTAAGGAATCGTTCAAGATTCTGTACACCATATACGTCAGGCCCATATTGGAGAATGCAGCACCAGTTTGGAATCCATACCTGGTCAAGCACGTCAAGAAATTAGAGAAAGTACAAAGGTTTGCAACAACACTAGTTCCAGAGCTAAGGGGATTGTCCTACGAAGACAGTTTAAGTGAAATCGGCCTGACGACACTGGAGGACAAGAGGGTCAGGGAAGACATAATAACGACATATAAAATACTGCGAGGAATTGACAAGGTGGACAAAGACAGGATGTTCCAGAGATGGGACACAGAAACAAGGGGTCACAATTGGAAGTTGAAGACTGCTATGAATCAAAGGGATGTTATGAAGTATTTCTTCAGTCATAGACTTGTCAGTAAGTGGAATAGCCTAGAAAGTGACGTAGTGGAGGCAGGAACCATGCATAGTTTAAAGATGAGGTATGATAAAGCTCATGGAGCAGGGAGAGAGGACTAGTAGCAATCAGTGAAGAGGCTAGGCCAGGAGCTATGACTCGACCCCTGCAACCACAAATAGGTGAGTATATACTACTACTACTACTACTACTACTACTACTACTACTGCTACTACTGCTACTACTACCACCACTACTACCACCACTACTACCACTACCAACACACACACACACACACACACACACACAAGCTGCAGCGTCGCTGTAACACGGCACAAATTTTCCACTACAATATTACCAGAGGATGAAAGACATTCCCAGTCCAATATTGCCACCTCAACAGCACAGCAGACTCCTGCAACACTGCCACCTCTGCTGCTACACAGTGTATGAGTTATTTTTTTTTTAGTTATCTGTGAGCAGAGAGAGAAAGACAGGCTGACTGATTGACTGAAACACTGGGAGAATGAGAGAATGACTGACTGACTTTTCTCTCCTTTATGAAGAGTGTTACAGTACGGCTGACACCAGGTGAGGTAATGACAGGTAATGTTTGTCAGGAAACTGGATAAGTGTTTCCCGACGCTGGACAGTTGTGTAGGTAGCCCCATGAGAGGATACCTTCGTCAGGTCACACTTGAGGGCGTCTTAAGTTTAGGCTTTATCCCTGCTGCATACTGTAGTAGCCGTGAGGAGTGACCGTGAAGGATGAAGCAGTGTTTTGATGCGAGTCATCAAGGAGTTAAGAATAAAGAATATCTACCTTAACGGGGTGGCCTGGTGGCTAAAGCTCCCGCTTCACACACGGAGGGCCCGGGTTCGATTCCCGGCGGGTGGAAACATTTCGACACGTTTCCTTACACCTGTTGTCCTGTTCACCTAGCAGCAAATAGGTACCTGGGTGTTAGTCGACTGGTGTGGGTCGCATCCTGGGGGACAAGATTAAGGACCCCAATGGAAATAAGTTAGACAGTCCTCGATGACGCACTGACTTTCTTGGGTTATCCTGGGTGGCTAACCCTCCGCGGTTAAAAATCCGAACGAAATCTTATCTTATCTTATCTTAACGTCTGATCCAACACATTTCCGTACGCTGTTAGACAGTGACTGTTGATCCTTCCCTAGCTGGTCCCCACGTGACTGTGATTGTTGATCCTCCTTAGCTGGTTCCCACGTGACTGTGATTGTTGATCCTCCTTAGCTGGTTCCCACGTGACTGTGATTGTTGATCCTCCTTAGCTGGTTCCCACGTGACTGTGATTGTTGATCCTCCTTAGCTGGTTCCCACGTGACTGTGATTGTTGATCTCTTGTTGTTACAGTTATATTTTAAGCGCTGCATGAGAACGTATCTATGTAATCATGTTCTTCTGTTCTGGTGTTCGTGTTCTTTTGTGGCATCTCAGCCATCCTTCCCAGTTATTGTTCTAGAACTCCTGGAATGTTCAGTGTCTGAAAACGTAAAAGCCATTGTTCAAGTTAATAACGTCTAAGTGAGCTATCTCTCTCTCTCTCTCTCTCTCTCTCTCTCTCTCTCTCACACACACACACACACACACACACACACACACACACACACACACACACACACACACACACGCACACACGCACACACGCACACACGCACACAGGTTGCCTATCTACAACTGTCTAGCGACAAGTGCCTTTGACAACTAATAGCTACTGCTATTACACACAAGAATATAAGAAGGAAGAAACACTGCAGCAGGCCTACTGGCCTATACAAGGCAAATTGTTCTTAGAACTAACCATTCCTCACCCACCTGTTCGTCAGACACAGTTGCAAATTATGGAAAAAGTGGAGTGGTAAGGATTAGAGAAATATTTCTTCTCAGCTAGAGTGGTTGACCAGTGGAATGTATTAAGGGGCACGTCAGTTTCCTTGACCTCTGCAACACAGTTGTCCTCAGAGATTTATTAAGTTATACCATGAATTAAGGAAATATCTTAGACTTCACCTTACGAAAGGAGACAAAGCAAATGCGATAACAAATATGCAAAAGGTAGATTATAAGGGAAAATAACCATGATATTAGGAGACTGGGAAACTCACGCGCCTCTACCACAACCATCCCAACACCACCACCACCACTACCGCACCACCACAATACCATCTTCCCAACACTACCATTACCGCCACCACTACCACCACCATCCTGAACACCACCACCAACTTCCTTTACTTTTCCCACCACCACCACCACCACACTAGGACCAACAGACCCCACGTAATACCACCTCCATCTTCCAGCACACCACTACCACTAGCAGCAGCATCATCCAACACATCTCCACCATAGCAACACATCACCAGCTTCCAACATAGCAGCACCACCAGCAGCCTCCAACATAGCAACACCACCAGCAATCTCCAACACAGCAACACCACCAGCAGCTTCCAACATAGCAACACCACCAGCAATCTCCAACACAGCAACACCACCAGCAGCTTCCAACATAGCAACACCACCACCAGCCCCCAGCATAGCAACACCACCACCAGCCCCCAGCATAGCAACACCACCACCAGCCACCAGTATAGCAACACCATCACCAGCTTCCAGCATAGCAACACCATCACCAGCTTCCAACATAGCAACACCACCAGCAGCCTCCAGTATAGCAGCACCATCAGCAACCTCCAACATGACATTACCAGCAGCGACCTCCAACACACCTTCACCGCACAATGGTTGCACCACCACCTGGGCAGACATTAATCAGAGGGCAGCCAGTCTCCTCCCACAATTGCGTCCATCACCCATTCCCCCATAATATCGACTGCCTTCCTCCCCTCCCATTAATCTTAATAAATTACAATCTCCCACGTGGTTCTCGCCTGATACAAAATTCTGTCATGGGATTTTAGTGCCGGAATTTTCTTCTGTTTCTGAATTTTTGGATATCTGTAAGCAAATGTTTTTGCGGTAATGTAACAGTGATATAACAGTGCTGCTACCGCCGCCACCACCAACTCTGCCGCCACCCCCGCCACTATCAACATCACCATCACCAGCAGCAAATGTTGTTACTACCCGAAGACTATTTCCTTGTGCCCCAACCCTGCGGCTCGGTCCTAGGCCAGGCTTCCTTGATACTGGCTTGGTCAACTAGACTCTTGATTCTAACCACACTCCTAATATCTTTTTTGGAGGGGAGAAAATTTTTTTGGAATGTGTGAATTTGGGACCAGTCCTTCTGGAATTTTCCAGTTGTAAATTATAACATATCTTTTTTCCCTACTTTATGAGAAGTATTGAATCTTTTCCACTAATTTTATTGAATCTCCACGATCAGTGAGGGTTTTCTGTACATTCTCCCGTCTACAGAATTATCTCCTTTGAAAAGAGTTGTTTGCGTTCAGCAGTACTCTAGCTCTTGAGACAACAAATGACTAAGAGTATCATCATTTTTCTTTGTAGCTCTTGCTTTTAAGGTTTAGTTATCCAGTATATCGTTTTCCTTCCAGCTGTGACAGTAAGACTGTTTTGATCCTTGTATGTAATATCGCCTGACATTATCATTCTTAAGTTTCTCATTTTAAATTTCCACTCAGTTGAGTGACTTGATGTTTATACTTCGTTCCACTTTTATCCCTTCAGTTTTTCCAAAACGAAGTAACTGAAATTTATTCTCATTGAATATCAGTTTTTGGGGGGACCGTTGAAAGACTTTCTTTATATCCGATTGGAGATTTGTTGTGTCCTCGGTGGCTGCCACTCACAAACAAGTTCTAGCATCGTCTGCAAAGAATGATACGATAATATGAATTATGTCTGTATCAGATATGAAAATGAGTAAGATAATTGGGGCTAATGTGCCTTTTAGAACAGAGCTTTGCACTGTGGCTGCTTCTGATTTTACTCATTGTATTACAGCTCTTTAGGTTCTGTTTATTAGGAAGTTAAATATTCATCTGCCCACTTTTAGAGTTGTTTCGGTTGAACGAATTTTCTTTGCTATTACACTATGGTCACACTTCTACTTACGCATTTTATTTTTCTTCCAGTGTTCCAGCAATTGCGTGAGGCAGGAGCAATCTGTTTTAAACCTATGTTACCCTGTACTGTGCAATTGCTTTTACCAATCTTCCTAAAATTCTTTCAGAAATTTTGATGTTATTGGACGTCTGTGCTATTAGTCTATAGTTTTTCCTATGGTTTTAATACCCCTTTTATGGAGTGGAGCTATATCAGTGGTTCATAAATACTGAGATTTTTTCCTTGCCTAAACTCCCTGAGATTGCGGTTTCTTGCAGATCTTGATGAGTATAGAGTTTCGTAAGTCTGGCTTTTTCGAAATCGAGTGGGGTTAAGGTAATGTCAGAAATTATAGAAATGTTGTCAGAGTTTTGAGTCGTTTATGAAAAACTCATTTGGATTTTCATGCTTTTGACTGATTAATGGTTCACTGAACACAGTTATATTGTGACTGAAGTATCTTACTGATTTGTGTTTGTCAGTGTAAATTCTTTCTCCTTTAATGCCCAGATGCTATATACGATTTTTGCCCTGAATTTTACAAATGAGAAAAAGTATTTTGGATTTTCTTTAATATTAGTTATGACTTTTTTTTTTAGCTCCCTTCGCCTTTCCTTTCATTCTTCAGAAAGTCTGCAGCCTTTCAGAAGTTCTTTAATTCTTTGTCTTCTTCTGTAGAGAGAGCGCGCCTCTCTAATCAGTATATATATTTTTAATAATAAGTGTGTAGACAGCATACTGTTAGTGCCCCTGAGGTCATCTGAAGATACTTGTTAAAATTCATGATATCTTCCCAATATATTTCAGTAAGGTCATCATTTATATTATCCTAATTAATATTTTGTATTGTTGACATTAATTTTGTTGAAGTCACCCTACATTCTCACCACCACCACCACCACCACCCTCTAACCCCACAGTCACCACCATCTCTCCTCCAACCTCAGCAACATCACCATCCTCTCTCCTCCAACCTCAGCAACATCACCATCCTCTCTCCTCCAACCTCAGCAACATCACCATCCTCTACCCTCCAACCTCAGCAATATCGTCATCATCATCCAACCCCACTTCCACTACCCTCCATCTCCTCCATCCCCTCTACTTTTATTCTCCATTATCATCCTACCACTCTTCAACCACACCCTTACCGCCACCTCCCTCCATTCCCACCACCACTACCCTACAATTCTCACCAGTGATAACTTCCAACCCCACCACCCCTACCCTCCAACCCCACCACTAGAATCAGACAGGGAAAGGAGGAGGGCTAGGGGTAGGAGGAAGCAAGAAGAAACTGAAGGGAAACAAGAGAGGAGTAGGAATAGAATAAGGGAAAGACCAACGTAAGTACTTCTCAGAGACTTGCAGTACTCACCCGAATTATTAATGTAATCATAGTGAGAATCAAATTTTACACGGTGGAATACTTTAATACCTTTGGTTGTACATATATTCTCACCACCAGAACATACTACATGCCATCTAGATGCGCCGTATAATGAGTGTTTTGAAGAGTGCATATGAGTGTGTTCTCGCTGCTACTGGTGTAGCATGCATATACGTCTTGACAGATACAACTGTTATGAGTTGAGCTAGAGGTGCGAGACAGTTTAAGAGGTGAGAGGAAAAGAGGGTTAGCAGGAGGGAGGATGAGGGCAGCAGAACCGAGAGTGAGGGTTAGCAGGAGGGAGGATGAGTGATGGTGCAGGAAGTTTGGCTGGAAAGTCAACTCAGCTGGGCTCGGCTCCGCCCACCGATATATCGGAAACACTTTTTTTTTTTTTGGTGTGTGAGAATGAATGATTTGTGGAAGCTTTGATCAAGGAAACTGGAAACTCATCAAACAGTATCGGCAAGTGATGGTACGGTGCCGCCGCCGCCGCCACCACCTCCTCCGCAACTATTTTTTTAACTGTGGCTATTTTACACACACACACACACACATGCAACCACAGTTAGGTGAGTACAGACACACAGATGCCCGCGCGTGCCCGCGCGCACACACACACACACACACACACACACACACACACATGCAACCACAATTAGGTGAGTACAAACACACAGATGCCCGCGCGCGCGCGCACACACACACACACACACACACACACACACGTTGAGGGGGTTCCGTGGAGATATGATGGTTGGAGATAAACACACTTGTTGGGTTGTAGCAGTGTGTGAGAGGGGAGACCAGCCTGCCTGTAACCGACTGCTGACGCTCACATGCGGCATCACGTGACGTCACACATGCTAGCCGCTAAGTCTAGCAAGGGGTCATCTATATAAAACATATGGATGGTACTATGATACTCAGATAACATATGTAAGGGATCAGCAACTATGCTGACAGCTCGATCATGTTACGTATGGCGTCTCGACATACCATGCACAACAGGCTGGACAGGCAGGTGGCTCTGGTCTGATTCTATACAATAGCAAGGACATATGTAACTTAGAACTAATCACAGAAATGGTTATAGGATATACTCAGTTGAATTGGATAACATTGGGATGGATGTCACATTAACAGATGGTGATTCATGTAATGGATGTTATCGTAATACATTATAAATTAAAGGAGCAATCATAGTATAATAAAGGATAGAATTGATCGATCGATCTGTATTAATACACTTTACGCAGATCTGGCACGCACAGGTCATTACTGCTAAATCTCAGAATTCGGAGGGAACGTGAACACACACACAAAAAAAATGAAAACTGATCAGCTAGTAACAAAACACGCAATTGACAACTTCATTCAACTTGATCATCTAATTATACAGGCTATGTACATTTAAACCCAACTCTGCGAGGGTAAGATTTACATATGCAGAATGGTTATTGTCTCTGGGAGGATCGAATTCTTTTGCAATGTCTAACACATGCCTTGACTGAGGGAGATCTGAACAAGTATCCACAAAAGATACTTGGGGGTTTCTCATTACTTGTAGTGTACGCAAAGAATAACGACATTCAGGTTGATCATCTGACTGAGTGTTAGAGGTAGAGGGTACAGAGTCAGGAGGATTGTCAGCATCTGTCACATTAGTCTGGGTAGAAATATCATCCTCAACATTGCATACTAACTTCATATGATCTAAATGCGATTCCTTATACTGACCAGTACTAATTTCTCTAACCTTATACTTATTGCCATTGATATGTTCAGCTACTCGATAAGGACCAACAAACTTTTGATCGAGCTTAGTGACTGTGGAATTACTAATTGGTATACCTTTTTCAAATCACTTGTTCTCTCTAGGCTGGAATACTGCTGTACATTAACATCTCCAGGTGAAATCGCAGATCTAGAGAGTGTACAGAGATCCTTTACTGCACGTATAAGTTCTGTCAAGCACCTTAACTACTGGAAACGCTTGGAAGCACTTGACTTGTACTCGTTGGAACGCAGGAGGGAGAGATATGTCATAATCTACACTTGGAAAATCTTGGAAGGAATGGTCCCAAATCTGCACACAGAAATCACTCTCTACGAAAGTAGAAGACTGGGCAGGCGATGCAAAATACCCCCAATAAAAAGTAGGGGCGCCATTGGTACACTAAGGGAAAACACCACAAGTGTCCGGGGCCCAAAACTGTTCAACAGCCTCCCATCAAGCATTAGGGGAATTGCCAATAAACCCCTGGCTGCCTTCAAGAGAGAGCTGGACAGATACCTAAAGTCAGTGCCGGATCAGCCGGGCTGTGGCTCGTACGTTGGACTGCGTGCGGCCTGCAGTAACAGCCTAGTTGATCAGGCCCTGATCCATCGGGAGGCCTGGTCATGGACCGGGGCGCGGGGGCGTTGATCCCCGGAATAACCTCCAGGTAACCCAACTCGGCTGTTCGATACAGTAATTCTTGGTTCATTACAAAGTCACTAATGGGTGCTGGTGGCTTCACAGTCAGAGTAAGATCTTCCTGGAGCAAGAATCGAATCACACCAGACCACATGGGATGTGTTCTTTGAGCATTCTTTACATCCTCGGCAGTAAATGAAGGGTCTACAGTTACTATACTAACATGTGGTGATAAGGCATCTGCGACTACATTTGACTTGCCAGGTAAGTGTTCAAAGGTGGGATTGAACTCTTGGATAGTCAAGGTCCATCTGGCTAACCTTCCAGTAGGTTCTGGAATGAAGGTGTCAATGGTGCATGGTCTGTCAAGACATGAACAGGGTACTGATAAATAATGTCTCGGAAGTGCTTGAAAGACCATACTATTGCTAAAGCTTCTTGCTCAGTTACTGTATAATTACCTTCATAAGGACTCGGCTAGCAAATGCAACTGCGTTGTACTTACCATCAGTCTTCTGAGCTAGTACGGCACCTATGCCAATTGAACTAGCATCGGTTGTCAAAAGGGCTTAGAAAAATCTGGAAATTTCAAAATTGGAGCAGAAGTTAGCCTTTCTTTTAGAGTTTGGAATGCTCTTTCTTGATGGAAGGTCCGAACGAAAGGAGCATCTTTCTTAAGCAACTCAGAGGAACAGCTATGGAAGAAAAATTAGCAATGAAAGATCTATAAAAACCTGCTAAGCCCACAAAAGATCTTACGGCATCAGCGGTTTTAGGAGATGGAAAATTTAGTACCGCAGTTTACTTTGGTCAGTCGTAACCCCTCTAGGAGTGACTACGTGACCAAGTACTACATCAAGTCTTTTCAAGTGTGTATCCACATCTTCAGACATGATGATTACGTTATCTAAGTACACCATAAGTGCATTACCTATGAGACCTCTAAAGATGTTGGGCATTAGCCTCGAGAATGTGATAGAAGATTGTAATCCAAAGGCCATACGGAAGAAGTGATAATGACCTGTAGGAGTGGAGAATGTGGTTTGCTCTTGGCTGTCGTCGTGAAGAGGGACTTGCCAAAACCCTTGTAATAAGTCCAAGGTTGAAAAGACTTTGTTGTCTCCAGTGTTGCGTAAAAGATCAAGCACAGGAAGTGGGAAGTGATCTGGAATAGTTTTCGCATTTAACTTCCTAAAGTCAATCACTTGGCACCAAGTACCGTCCTTCTTAGATACTAGGATCGAGGGCGCATTCCAGGGTGAATTGCTAGGTGCAATAACTCCATCAAGCATTTGAGTGATCAATTCTTTTGCGACAGCAACTTGTGAATGAGGCATTCTGTACGCAGATATATAGATAGGTCTAGTACCAGGTTCAAGTGGGATACGATGGGACAAGAAGTTCGTTATACCCATCTTCTCACCTGGTAAGGCAATAGCTTTACAACGTTTGTTCAACAGAGTCACCAAGCGCTTGACCTCGCCTGGGAAGTCAGTGGGAGCTAAGTTTCTCCTCAACTGGTGGAATGGATTGATCCAGTGAAGTGGACGAGGTCTCCCCGTTAGAAATAGCACCGACCCACTGGTCAGGTGACAACTCATCCTCTACATGAACAGGGTAAGGATAATGAACAAGGTCAACAAGATTGGTATTTGCTCTGAGACGAACACTGACCAGAAGTGTTAGCAAGGAAGAAATTGATCTTATTATCTCTTACAACATGTGAGGATGGCTCAACAAATAAACCCTTTACTTTGCAGGAATCACTGTCAACTAGGGCATTATCACCATCTGGAACACTAGGAACAAGAACACTCTAGTGAGGGCACTAGCCGCGACAGAAACGTCTTTCTGCAGACGGCATGTGACATCAACAAGAGATGGCATTACTAGTTTCAAGTAATCGTTGTCTGACAAGGCGTCCCCAGTGGAGAAACTACTTGAACTAGCAGACATTGCAGGGATATGCTGCACACTCAAGGTAGTCTGAGCGTCCTCGGACACCTGAGGCAACTGAACACAATCTTGCATGTCTGAAGGTGTAGGTGGAACGAGTGACAGAATTACCAGTGCTTGACCGCTTGGGTACGCTACTGGAAAATGAACTGGCCTGGAAGGACTTGACCCGAACTTTGTACTCCGCTGTTGTATGGCAGATCTCGGATCCAAGTTGATAACCCCAAAATGGCACAATCAAGTCGTCAATTTGGGCTTGCCATCAACACCACTACTGCCATCAACACCACTACTGCCATCAACACCACCACTACTGCCATCAACACCACCACTACTGCCATCAACACCACCACTACCATCAACACCACCACTACCATCAACACCACCAATACCATCAACACCACCAATACCATCAACACCACCACTACCATCAACACCACCACTACCATCAACACCACCACTACCATCAACACCACTACCACCATCAACACCACCACTACCATCAACACCACCACTACCATCAACACCACCACTACCATCAACACCACCACTACCATCAACACCACCACTACCATCAACACCACCACTACCATCAACACCACCACTACCATCAACACCACCACTACCATCAACACCACCACTACCATCAACACCACCACCACCCATCAACACCACCACCACCATCAACACCACCACTACCATCAACACCACTAATACCATCAACACCACTAATACCATCAACACCACCACTACCATCAACACCACCACTACCATCAACACCACTACCACCATCAACACACAATCTTGCATGTCTGAAGGTGTAGGTGGAACGAGTGACAGAATTACCAGTGCCTGACCGCTTGGGTACGCTACTGGAAAATGCACTGGCCTGGAAGGACTTGACCCGAACTTTGTACTCCGCTGTTGTATGGCAGATCTCGGATCCAAGTTGATAACCCCAAAATGGCACAATCAAGTCGTCAATTTGGGCTTGCCATCAACACCACTACTGCCATCAACACCACTACTGCCATCAACACCACTACTGCCATCAACACCACCACTACCATCAACACCACCACTACCATCAACACCACCACTACCATCAACACCACTAATACCATCAACACCACTAATACCATCAACACCACCACTACCATCAACACCACCACTACCATCAACACCACCACTACCATCAACACCACTACCACCATCAACACCACTACCATCAACACCACCACTACCATCAACACCACCACTACCATCAACACCACCACTACCATCAACACCACCACTACCATCAACACCACCACTACCATCAACACCACCACTACCATCAACACCACTAATACCATCAACACCACTAATACCATCAACACCACCACTACCATCAACACCACCACTACCATCAACACCACCACTACCATCAACACCACCACTACCATCAACACCACCACTACCATCAACACCACCACTACCATCAGCACCACCACTACCATCAACACCACCACTACCATCAACACCACCCCTACCATCAACACCACCACTACCATCTTCACTCCAATATTCGCCCATAAGATAACGACGACGAAGAAGAAATAAAGATACAAATCAAAATCAGAGAGGACGAGGAGGAGGATGTGGAGGTGGAGTGGAAGTAGGTGGTAGAAGAGGAGGAGCTGGTGGTGAAGGAGGTATAGGAGGAGGAAGAGAAAGGAAGAAAGGAAGCCTAGCTTCAAGCCGAGTATTGAGGATGTGAAAACTCCAGAAAGGTAGGGAGAAAAGGAGGGGAGAGAGAGAGGGAGGTAAAAGGGTACCGAAAGATAAAGGAAGGTAAGGGAGAAGGAAAGAATGTAAGGGTGGAGCAAGAAAGGAAGATAAGGGTGGAAGAAATAATGTAAGGATTTAAGGAGGAAGGTAGGGAGGGAGGGAATGAAGTGAGGAAAAGAAATGAGAAAGGGAAGAAAGAAAGGAGAGAAAGATAAGGAAAAAGGAAGGAAAAAAGGTAAGGAGGGAGGGAGGTAAGAAAAAAGGGAGGAAGGTAATGAGAGAGAGAGAGAGAGAGGTAAGAAGAGAGGGAGGGAGGAAAGTAAGGAGGAAAAGAAGGTAAGAAAAGCTAAAAGGGATTATGAGGCTAAAGTCGCAAGAGATTCCAAGACTAACCCAGAAGTGTTCTTTCAGGTATACAGATGTAAGATTAGGGACATGATAGGTCCACGTAAGAGTAACTCAGGTCAGATATCTGATAGTGATAAGTGAAAGTGTGTACTTTTCATTACCTAATTTCTCTCAGTTTTCCTCAGAAAGATACTAGCGAAATTCCAGAAATAATAAATTATGTGGAACAGGACGATAATAAACTATGCACGATTGCAGTAACCAGTGACATGCTCCTCAGACAAATAGAGAAACTAAAACCTAACAAATCCCCAGGCCCTGATGAACTGTTTGCAACGGTTTTAAAGGAATGTAAAGAGGAACTTAGGATACCTTTGGCTAATCTTTTCAGTATATCACTTCAAACTGGCATAGGGCCAGACAAGTGGAAAACGGCAAATGTAATACCTATTTACAAGGCAGATGACAGGTCCTTAGCTTCGAAAATAGACCAATAAGCCTTACCTCCATAGTGGGAAAATTTATTGAATCGAAAATTGCCGAAGCAATTCGTAGCCACCGTGAAAAGCATAAATTGATTAATGAATTTCAGCACGGTTTTACAAAGAGGCGTTCCTGTCTTACGAATTTATTAACTTTCTTCACTAAGGTATTTTAAGAGGTAGATCATGGTATTGAATATGATATTGTATATATGAACTTCAGTAAAGCTTTTGATAGAGTTCCACATCAGAGGCTGTTGAGAAAACTTAAGGCACACGGAATGGGAGGAGAAATTTTTTCCTGGGTAGAGGCATGGTTGACAAATAGGCAGCAGAGAGTTTGCATAAATGGTGAGAAATCAGAATGGGAGCACGTTACAAGTGGTGTTCCACAACAGTCAGTGTTAGGCCCCTTGTTGTTCACAATTTATATAAACGACATAGATGAGGGAATAAATAGCGACATGAGCAAATTTGCTAATGACACCAAATTAGGCCATCCAATTCTTTCTAATGAGGACATTAGAGCACTCCAGGATGATTTGAATAGACTGATGCAATGGTCGGAGAAGTGGCAGATGCAGTTTAAAATAGACAAATGCAAAGTTCTAAATGTTGGACAGGAAAATAACCATGCGACATACAAACTAAATAATGTAGATCTTAATACTACTAATTGCGAAAGGGATTTAGGAGTTCTGGTTAGCAGTAATATGAAACCAAGACAGCAGTGCATAAGCGTTCGCAAAAAAGCTAACAGAATTCTTGGCTTTATAGCAAGAAGTATAAATAATAGAAGTCTTTAGGTTGTTCTTCAGCTCTATATATCTTCTTCAATAAAGATTCGCATATGTTGCGTGTCTCAACCTTTAGCTTGTGCTACTACGTCAGATGCCGTGCTCCTCCTTTAAGTGACGTGTCTGACCTCACTGGGTCAGTAATTACGGTCAGACAGTCAGTGAGCTTAAGGTCACTAGGTCAGTGAGCTTAAGCCAGTGAGAGAATTGGACCTGCCTCGCATAGGCCAGTAGGCCTGTTGCAGTGTTCCTTCTTATATTCTTATATAAGGATAAAGGTAGGAAGTTAAGGTGGTCTCACAAGACCCGGCAGGCGGTCTCACCGATGTTAAAACCCGGCAGGTGGTTTTACCAGTTTTAGGACTCGGCAGGTGGTCTCACCAGTGTTATAACCCGGCAGGTGGTCTCACCGGTGTTAAAACCCGGCAGGGGATTTCACTGGTCTTAAGACCCGGCAGGTGGCCTGACTGGTCTTAAGACCTGGCGCTCCGAAGACTCTAAGAGTCTTAGCGACTCCTCTACCTCTTAGACTTAAGTTGTTAATTCTTAAGAGAGATCGTTCCAAAAACTTTGGGGTTGACTTTAAGCTGAAGCTGCAGAAGCTTGTCGGTACTAAGTTGCTGGCGCTCTTACACCTAAACTCTTTCTAACAAACTTGTAAGTTCACATCATATTTCCCTAAAGTTAGTTTCTTCGCCGGAGCTCGTTGCTGGAGTGCCTTGGCTTTCTTTTGAAAGCTTGCTTTCAGAAAGCTCCGTTCCTTGCCTGCCGTCGCAGACTTGAACCACCACTACCACCACTACCACCACTACCTTGTGCGTTAATAGACCAACACACGAGTTTGGTGCTTTACAAACGTAATGATAATACGGTTCCCTGAGGATATTTTGTGCCCAAAAAGGTTCAAATTCCCTACAGCTGCATTCTAAATTTGTTGTGCATTCTCGTAACTTACACTTTCTCTAAAAATATATTTCATGACCTTATTTTTCATTATTTTTTTTCTAAAATGCTTAACTTTCCTCTAAAAATGTATCTTCTTGAAGCTGAATTTTCCTCAACATTATCATTTTAGTAGTTCGTGTTCTTGGTACTGCTGCCTCCAGGTGTCAGTCTCTCTGGAGCCCGGTCTCAGACCAAACCTGGCTGATAGCCTGGTCAGTCAGGTTGTTGGTGCTCGCGGTTAGTAGAATAACCGGATTGATCAGGAATGGTTTAGAGCTTCAGAACAGTCTGTTGAAATTTTCTCTCGAAAAACAGGCAAAAGTTCGGTGGTAATTTACTTTTTTCTTGGAGATTGTTTTGTTTTGTATTAAGAATTTTTGTGTGTGTGTGTGTGTGTGTGTGTGTGTGTGTGTGTGTGTGTGTTTGTGTACTTTCTGCAGTAAGTCTGCCAAAAAGAAGGTATTTGACGTCTAATACTTTTTGTAATTTACATGGCGATATCTTCCCTTATCCCGCGTGGTCTTTGAGGCAGAGATGGAATACAGCAGTGACACACGCCTAGTACAGGATCCTGCCTTCCCTTGATTTATTCTCTCTCTCTCCCTCGTCTCTTTCTACCTCTCTCCCAACAAAAATTCTTGCTATTCCATGGCCTCTTCCCTGCACCCCGACTCCTTAGTGTTTAAAATCCTACACAGTTACTATTAAACATTTGATATGGGTAGTATGCTTAATACGGTGCCTCAAATTATACACTGAGCATGTGTCAAACTCTAAATGTGGAATCTATATCTTGCTTGGTATTCCAGGTGACCCTCGTCAACACCCGTCTGTTGACTCGGACACAATGAAGTTATTCTTCCCGTACTATGGGTGACTCGCTTCGACACACTACCTAAGAATGTGGCACTCTGGCATTATTTGCAGGGCCGCGGATGACCCGCATCGACGCACCCAGACTTTGACACACTGGCTGAATTTGCAGTGCCACTGGTGACATCGTCGAATCACCAGTGCACTGGCACTGTTGATGCTGCCAGGTTGAAAGTTTTTGAGACTTGTATATTACTGAGATTGTCAACATTTGTTTCGTCGTAGACAAGAATGAACTTTCCACTCTTTTGTTATTTTTTAAGTACACTAATAAATACTGCGATGCATTCGTAGTATTATTGCATTATACTTTACAGATAAATTCGCTATCACAACTTCCTCAGTGTAGCATCAATTGTCCGATCAGTCTGAGTGCACACCTGTACACCTAGGTGGCACCGAGTGTTTCCTCCATGCAATCTTCTTCTTCTTATTATGGCGAAAAAATGCAAAATCTTCCTGTTGGCAATAGAAAATAACATGATGCTTAATTCTGACAAAATTCTACAGCTCAGGTATGAAAAAAATGAACTCAAATGGACATTGGATACAAAACACAGGAGGGATACTTGATAGATGTTCTCGGGAGTCAACGCTCCCGCGGCGCAGTCCCTGATAAGGCCGCCTGGTGGATGAAGGCCTGAACAGCTAGGCTGTTATTGTTGGCCGCACACAGTCCAGCGTAGGAACAGATTTGAGGAAATTTGTCAAGTTCTCTCTTAAAGACGCCCAAGAATTTGTTGTTAATTCCTTGTATGCACGAAAGGAGGGCGTTAGTCTGGGATCTCTGACACTCGTCTAATGCACTCTTAGCGTACTCGTCTCTTCTGTTTTTTTTAGTCGGAGATATTTTGCACCGATTACCAAGTCACTTACCATATGAAGGGATTTCAGTATTCGGATTTGGGACCAGTCCCTCCAGGATTTTCCAGGTGTAGATTATAACGAATCTTTCTCGCCATGGCTCCAAGGAATACAGTTGACGGAACTTTTAGCACTCACAGTGGTTCAAATGCATGACTGAATGTTTACGGCAGTGAAAAATTCTCTGTTTTCCAGCTTAGCAAAATCGCCTGCCTTGAAGAGTCAGCATACATCTGGGAACTTGTTAGTTGGACTCAGTATCTGGCTGTGATGAACCAGCCACTGTGGCTTTGATTCCAAACCAGCATGACTCCAAAGTGATGATACATTCTCAACATTTCTCATCATACTTTTCCGTTTTATGGCACTAAAGAATCTATGTAGGTTTGTATGTTCACACGTATATAATACACACACAAATGTACATATGTAATACATATATACAAATACACACAAAAGCATACACATACATAAATATTATGCTTTTGCAAACAACTTGTGCATCACTAGGCTACTTATGAGTGCTGGCAAATTTAAGGTAAACAATGAGGATATCTTCAAGTCTCCCGGAGGAGATTAAGTGTTCAAACAGTTACAGGTAACCCATTCCACCAGACCTCAAGTCACTGACAATTGGACACTCAACTATATAATGATAATACACACACTTGCGCAACATTTGGGAATCGTTATTCTGGAAATATTTCGCCAGCCAGTGGCTTCTTTAGTTCAAAACAAAGATGAAAGATGAGGAGGAGTTTGAGGTAATCAGTCCCTCAGCTTCTACGCGCATATTCTGTAGTTTTATCAAGATTGATAAACTGAACACGTCGACTCGAGGCTGCAGGACTGATTACCTCAAACTTCTCTTCATCTCCCATCGATCTACTCTGCTTTGGTCTGAAGAAGCCACTGGCTGGCGAAACGTTCCCTGAATAAACATTCCCAAACGTTGCACAAGTATCTCAGTTATCAACATGTCGATTTTCCAAAAACATTCATACAACTATATGATGGTAAATGTCATGTGCCTTTTCTTTTTTTTCACAGAGCTTAAACGTATAGAATCACCAAGGATAGAAGGTTTACCTGTGGCTGCACGTATCTGCCACAGGTAACTAGAGCCCAAGCTGATTCTGGCAGTCACTGTGTCACACAATCTGGTGCACATTTTATGTTGCCCATACGGAACAAATCATAGTACTTGCTACTGTTGCTCTCAGGTCTCTGTGAATTTGTGATTTTTCGTCCTCCACAGCTGATAACCTTCACCCGGATGATTTTAACAATGATCAGAGGGATACCTAGTTATAACAACTCCACCTCCTGTCTTATAACAGCAGACTAGGCTAGAGGAAGGTAGAGGGGAAAAGGAGGGAATAAAAGGGTAGAAGAGAAAGGAAGAGGGAGTGGAGGGCAGTAAGAGGGTAATGGCAATAGTTACGTCAAAGAAAAGGAGCCAAGGAAGAATAGAGAGAAAGGCGAAGGAGGGTCAGTGTGGGAATTTACATTAGTATTGGGGGAGGAGAAGAGAGGGTAGAAGAAGAGAGAGCTGAGGAGGGAGGGAGAGGAGGGTACGAAAATCAATTTGAGAAATGACAGTATTTAAGTGGGAGGAGAGGAATTGCTGGAAAGGGAAGTGGTGAGGAAGAACATTATTGATATACAGAAACACAGCACAGTGGAGGAGGAGAAGAGGAAGTGTTGAAACACTGAGGAAACGAGTCGCCATTATCACTCACATAGGAGAAATTTTATGACACCCCAACTGATAGTAACAGTGACACTACAACTGATAGTAACAGTGACACTACAACTGATAGTAACAGTGACACTACAACTGATAGTAACAGTGACACTACAACTGATAGTAACAGTGACACTACAACTGATAGTAACAGTGACACCACAACTGATATTAACAGTGACACTACAACTGATAGTAACAGTGACACTACAACTGATAGTAACAGTGACACTACAACTGATAGTAACAGTGACACTACAACTGATAGTAACAGTGACACCACAACTGATATTAACAGTGACACTACAACTGATAGTAACAGTGACACTACAACTGATAGTAACAGTGACACCACAACTGATAGTAATAGTGACACTACAACTGATAGTAACAGTGACACTACAACTGATAGTGACACTACAACTGATATTAACAGTGACACTACAACTGATAGTAACAGTGACACTACAACTGATATTAACAGTGACACTACAACTGATAGTAACAGTGACACCACAACTGATAGTAACAGTGACACTACAACTGATAGTAACAGTGACACTACAACTGATAGTAACAGTGACACCACAACTGATATTAACAGTGACACCACAACTGATAGTAACAGTGACACTACAACTGATAGTAACAGTGACACTACAACTGATAGTAACAGTGACACTACAACTGATAGTAACAGTGACACCACAACTGATAGTAACAGTGACACTACAACTGATAGTAACAGTGACACTACAACTGATATTAACAGTGACACTACAACTGATAGTAACAGTGACACTACAACTGATATTAACAGTGACACTACAACTGATAGTAACAGTGACACCACAACTGATAGTAACAGTGACACCACAACTGATATTAACAGTGACACCACAACTGATATTAACAGTGACACCACAACTGATAGTAACAGTGACACCACAACTGATAGTAACAGTGACACTACAACTGATATTAACAGTGACACTACAACTTATAGTAACAGTGACACTACAACTGATATTAACAGTGACACTACAACTGATAGTAACAGTGACACCACAACTGATAGTAACAGTGACACTACAACTGATATTAACAGTGACACTACAACTGATAGTAACAGTGACACCACAACTGATAGTAACAGTGAAACCACAACTGATAGTAACAGTGACACTACAACTGATAGTAACAGTGACACTACAACTGATATTAATAGTGACACTACAACTGATAGTAACAGTGACACTACAACTGATATTAACAGTGACACTACAACTGATAGTAACAGTGACACCACAACTGATATTAATAGTGACACTACAACTGATAGTAACAGTGACACTACAACTGATATTAACAGTGACACCACAACTGATAGTAACAGTGACACTACAACTGATAGTAACAGTGACACTACAACTGATATTAACAGTGACACTACAACTGATAGTAACAGTGACACTACAACTGATAGTAACAGTGACACTACAACTGATATTAACAGTGACACTACAACTGATAGTAACAGTGACACTACAACTGATATTAACAGTGACACTACAACTGATAGTAACAGTGACACCACAACTGATATTAATAGTGACACTACAACTGATAGTAACAGTGACACTACAACTGATAGTAACAGTGACACTACAACTGATAGTAACAGTGACACTACAACTGATATTAACAGTGACACTACAACTGATAGTAACAGTGACACTACAACTGATAGTAACAGTGACACTACAACTGATATTAACAGTGACACTACAACTGATATTAACAGTGACACTACAACTGATAGTAACAGTGACACTACAACTGATATTAATAGTGACACTACAACTGATAGTAACAGTGACACCACAACTGATAGTAACAGTGACACTACAACTGATAGTAACAGTGACACTACAACTGATATTAACAGTGACACTACAACTGATATTAACAGTGACACTACAACTGATATTAACAGTGACACTACAACTGATATTAACAGTGACACTACAACTGATAGTAACAGTGACACTACAACTGATATTAATAGTGACACTACAACTGATAGTAACAGTGACACCACAACTGATATTAACAGTGACACTACAACTGATATTAATAGTGACACTACAACTGATAGTAACAGTGACACTACAACTGATATTAGACACCACAACTGATAGTAACAGTGACACCACAACTGATATTAACATACCACAACTGATGTTAACAGTGACACCACCATAAACACCACAGCCCAGCTGATGAGGCAGTGACTTGAGAAATTTATGCAGTTCTCGCTTGAAGACAGCCAGGGGTCTGTTGGTTATCCCCCTTATGAATAAAGGGAGGATATTGAAAACTTTTGGTCCCTTCACACTTTGAGTTTCCTCTTAGTGTACTTATTACGTCCTTGTTTTATGATGAGTTTATTTTGAACCGTCTCCCGAACCTTTTACTTTCATAGGAATGATGTGTTCATATTTAAGACCGGTTCTTCTAGAATTTTCCCGGCTTAGATTATAATATATCTTTCTTGCTTAGGTTCCAAAGAGTACAAATCAAGGGACTTCTTCCAAGTAATCTAGGTGTTTAACTGAGTATATGCGACCAATTAAGGTTCTCCGCTCTTAGAGTACAGCAGTAATCCAGGCTATAGGGAACAAGAGATTTAATGAGTATCATCATCTGCTTGGCATCCTTGGCATAGCTGGAAAGTACCTGAGGACCTGGTCCCAAAACTACACACTGCCGTAACAACATGCTGGAGTAGTGAGGGATAATATGGGAGGAAGTGCAAAATAAACCTAGTGAAAAGCAGGGGTGCAATGGGCACAGTAAGGAACACTGTATCAATATCCGTGGCCCCAGACTATTCAACATCTTACCAGAAGATACCAGAAACACTGCTGGGACAAGTGTAGAAGTCTTCAAGAGGAAACTGCAGTAGTATCCTTACCAGGCGCCAGATCAATCAGGCTGTGATGGTTATGAGGAGCCGCGGGCCACCAGCAGCAACAGCCTGATTGACCAGGCAAATACCAGACGGGCCTGGCCCATGGCCGAGCTCCAGGAGTAGAGAAAACATCTCGAAACTTACCAAAGTTATATCAAAGGTATCCAGTTTATTATATTCCTTGCGGTTGTGAGTGACACTGCAGTGATCCTTGAAGGTAAGATCTTCTGACATGATCACTCCCATTAATCTTACTCTCTACTCACTGATTCGAGTTTTTTTATTCTCTATTGTTGTCAGTGGCTCACTGACTTTGTTTATAACAACTTGAAGGTTTATTGTGTCCTCTGTGTGTTACTTTCACTGGAATTCTAGCATCATTTGCAAAGGATGATACAGTGCTATGATTGATCTCTCTGTCGGATGTGAGAATGAGAAAGAAAACAGGGGCCAGTACTGTGTCTTGGGAATCAGACTCTTTCCCAATAGCAGTCTCTTATTTCTCCATTACACTTTGGGTTTTGTTCGCTAGAAAACGAAATACATCTCTGCCAGCTTTTACATTTATTCCTTTTGCATGCATTTTGTGGGTTACTAATGTACACCATGATCACGCTTGTCAAAGGCTTTTGCAAAGTGTGTGTACACTACGTCTACCTTTTCCTGGTCTTCCACTGCATCTAAGATCATTCGTAATGGTCAAGAATTTGCTAGAGGTAGGTGTGATGTGCTCTAAACCCATGTTGCCCTGGGTTGTGCAGATGTTGAGACATCATATTCTTAGCAACCTTGCATCTTAAGACTCCAAAAATTTGTTATACGGGACGTTAGCGCTATTGGTCTATGGCTTGTTTTGCGACGGCTTTATTGTCACCTTTGTGGAGTGGAGCTGTAAGTGGTTGTTTTAAGGACTGTGAGATAATTCCTGTGTTCAGGCTTCTCTTCCATAGGATATTCAAAGCATGAGATAGAGGTTTCTTGCAGTTCTTGATGAATATGGAGTTCCACGAGTCAGAGCCTGGGGCAGCTTGAAGGGGTCCTGCAATCGATGACTTTCTCATAGTCAGGTGAGGTTAGAGTTATGTCAGAAATTATGGAGATATTGACAGGGATTTTAGTCTCGTCCATTGATAAAGCAATACAAAAGAGAGCAAATGAGAGAATGGGTGAGATGTTATCAACAAATTTTGTTGAAAATAAGAAAAAGTTTTTGGAGTTAGATTAATAAGTTGAGAAAGCCTAGGGAACGAATGGATTAGATAGTTAAAAATAGGAGAGGAGAGTTATTAAACGGAGAGTTAGAGGTATCGGGAAGATGGAGGGAATATTTTGAGAAATTGTTAAATATTGATGAAGATAGGGAAGCTGTGATTTCGTGTATAGAGCAAGGAGGAATAACATCTTGTAGGAGTGAGGAAGAGTCATTTGTGAGTGTGGGAGGAAGTTCGTGAGGCAGTAGGTAAAATGAAAGGGGGTAAGGCAGCTGGGATTGACGAGATAGACAGAAATGTTAAAAACAAGTGGGGATATAGTTTTGGATTAGTTAGTGTTTTTAGTTAAATATATGGAAGAGGGTAAGGTACCTAGGGACTGGCAGAGAGCATGTATAGTTCCTTTGTGTAAAGGCAAAGGGGACAAAAGAGAGTGTAAAAAATATAGGGGAATAAGTCTGTTGAGTATACCTGGTAAAGTATATGGTAGAGTTATTATTGAAAGAATTAAGAGTAAGACGGAGAGTAGGATAGCAGATGAACAAGGAGGCTTTAGGAAGGGTAGGGGGTGTGTAGACCAAGTATTTGCAGTGGAACATATAGGTGAACAGTATTTTGATAAGGGTAAAGAGGTTTTTGTAGCATTTATGGATTTGGAAAAGGTGTATGATAGGGTGGATAAGGGGGCAATGTGGAAAATGTTGCAAATGTATGGAATAGGAGGTAGGTTATTGAAAACAGTGAAGAGCCTTTACGAGGACAGTGAGGCTCAGGTTCGAGTATGTAGGCGAGAGGGAGATTATTTCCCAGTAAAAGTAGGCCTTAGACTGATGTGTGATGTCACCGTGGTTGTTCAGAATATTCATAGATGGAGTTGCAAGAGAAGTGAATGCTCGGGTGTTGGCAAAAAGTGTGGGGTTAAAAGATAAAGAATCTAACACAAAGTGAGAGTTGTCACAGTTGTTCTTTGCTGATGACACTGCTTTTGAAAGTTAAGACACTTGTGCAACATTTGGTTATCTTTATTGTAAACGTTTCGCCATCCAGTGGCTTTATCAATACAAATTCTTGGACATACATATTCTTGGACATAAATTCTTGGACACACTGCTTTTGGGAGATTCTGCAGAGAAGTTGCAGAGGTTGACGGATGAGTTTGGGAGGGTATGTAAAAGAAGGAAATTAAAAGTGAATATAGGAAAGAGTAAGGTGATGAGGATAAAAATAGGTAATGGAAGATAGGATATCGGATTGGAGGAAGAGAGTATGGAGGAGGTGAATGTATTGAGATATTTGGGAGTGGATGTGTCAGCAGATGGGTCTATGAAAAATGACGTGAATCATAGAATTGATGAGGGAAAAAAAGGTGAGTGGTGCACTGAGGAGTCTGGAGACAAAGAACTTTATCCATGAAAGCAAAGAGGGGAATGTATGAGAGCATAGTTATACCAACGCTCTTGTATGGGTATGACGCATGGGTGGTGAATGTTGCAACAAGGAGAAGGCTGGAGGCAGTGGAGATGTCATGTATGAGGGCATTGTGTGGTGTGAATATAATGCCGAGAATCCATAGTCTGGAGATTAGGAGGAAGTGCGAGATTACCAAAACTATTATCCAGAGGGGTTATTGAGATGGTTTAGACATGTAGAGAGGTTGGAACGAAGTAGTGACTTCGAGAGTGCATAAATTTGTAGTGGAGGGAAGGTGGTGTAGGGGTCGGCCTAGGAAAGGCTGGAGGGAGGGGGTACAGGAGGTTTTGTGTGCAAGGGGCTTGGACTTCCAGCAAGCGTGTGTGAGCATGTTAGATAGGAGCAAATGGAGACAAATGGTTTTAGGACTTGACGTGTGAGCAAGTTTACATTTATGAAGGGATTCAGGAAAACCGGCAGGCCGGACTTGAGTCTTGGAGATGGGAAGTACAGTGCCGGCACTCTGAAGGAGGGGTGTTAATGTTGCAGTTTAAAAACTGTAGTGTAAGCGTGCCTCTGGCAAGACATTGATGGAGTGAATGATGAAAGTTGTTCTTTTTCGGGCCACCCTGCCTTGGTGGGAAACTGCCGATGTGTTAATAAAAAAAAAAGAAAATCCAAGAAAAAATAATTTGGATTATCAGTATTCAGACTGATTTACGGGGAAGCACAAAACCCGTAAGGGTGTGAAGATCTTCCATATGCGGGGCAATCAAGTTTAATCAACGGGAAGGTAACTCCATTTTTTTGGATCACGAACCCTTCACGAGTATGAAGGCACCCATATTAAAGGCAAGTTATCAAGGATGGACGACAACACTGCCACCTACCACTTAATTTAGGTAGTTAACGACTAAACTTTGGTCGTAACATCTAAGACGTAACTACCTAGTTTGTGTGTGAATTCCTCGTCACACCGTGGGCTTGAATACCCCAGATGAAAATTATAACAGTGGTCGTTTTCTAAATGAAGTCAGGTCGTCACAGATATGATTGTTACTGTCGATACTGGCTACACTGAAGACAGCAGAACCCTCGAGCCCGGATACAGGTACGTCACAGGTGTTTGACCAACCGTACGTGGCGTCATATTCGTCTAGGCAACAATACAAGGATCTGCCAGAAAAGAAAAAAAAAACCTTGGACCAAAAGGCGATGAGTGTGTTCGACAATTTCCGAGTAAGAGTAGGGATTTGTGTAGCTGTGAGGAAGATCCTGTGGAAGCTGAGGAGAAATCCTGTAAGAGTTGTGAGGAAGACCCTGGAAGCTGAGAGCGGGGCAATACCCATCTTTTTTAAATGATAATGGGATGATTCTCGTGTCCATACTTCATCTCGATAGGATTTTTATTAAGGCATATAATAGTGGTTACTGCTGAATATGGAGTGCCATGAATTTGGACCTGGGGCAGAATGCATGGGCATGCTATCCATGGCTTCTTCGAAAGGAAATGGGGTTATCTTTATGTCTAAAAATTTGGAAATGTCGGCAGAATTTTGAGGTTCATTCATAAAAAATTCTTTTAGATTGTCAGTCTTTAATTTGACTAATGGCTCACTGAATATAGAGTCGTACAGTGACTTCAGTATTTCATCTATTTCTGTTCTGTTCATCATTTAAAGTGCCTTCTACATTAAGCAAGGGCCCAAGACTAGATGTAGTTTTCTCCGTATTTTGGATAAAAGGAAAAGTATTTTGAATTTCTCTCGATTTCAATGATGGTTTTTTGCTGCTTCTATTTTTCCTGAGCACTGAATGTTGCATTCAGCTTGAGCTCTGTATTTTCTGTCTCGGAAACCTGCCTTACTGAGAAGCGCTGTGAATCTTTGTTTGCCTGTGCAGTGGCTGCCTTTTTTTTCGCATTTCTTAAAATACACAATGAATTTAAAAATAGCTAATGAAAAATTTCTTTTGTGGTTCTTCCGATGGTATCAAACATTTTCTTCCCTACACCTACCTTGTCAGGCGGCGGGTGTGGGGGACTCGTGCCCCGCACCCTCCTTGACAGGAAGTGGGTGCGAGGGAATTCGAGGGTTAAAAAGAAAAACGCCCGTGCACATAGCTTGCCAGGTGGGAAATGTTGGGGGACTCATGTCCCAGCACTTTACTTATCAGAAGGCAAGTGTGAGAGAATCATGTTATCACACACCTTGTCAGAAGGCAGATGTTGGGGAGACTCGCACCCCATACCCACCTTATCAAAAGGCAATGTATATATCTGAATTTTAGATTCTAAGAAATAATATGATTGATTTCAATGGGATGGTTTTTGGAATTAAAAAGATGCAAAAAATAT
Organism: Cherax quadricarinatus; assembly: GCF_038502225.1. NCBI lineage: Eukaryota > Metazoa > Arthropoda > Malacostraca > Decapoda > Parastacidae > Cherax > Cherax quadricarinatus. The sequence continues at coordinate 40,423,880 of NC_091300.1, read as the reverse complement.
ATTTAAGGGCGCTCCCCCCTCCAAATAATCATTTTAGAGTGCAGTATATACATTAGAAATAAGTATTTATAGAGATAATCAACACAGTGCAACCCAAAAGAAAATCGTCCACAAGGGCAGCGTCCTTATGGAGGAGTTGGAAGCTGCTTGTATCTTCTCCAAACTTTGTATTTAGCAATAGTCCCTTCACAGCAACGACACCAAGACCAAGATTAATCTGAAGGCTGTATTTTATATTTTCGATGAACAGTCTCAGTCTCTCTCTCTCTCTCTCTCTCCATCTATCTCCTCTCTCTCTTTTTATCTCCCTCTCTTTTTTTCTCTCCCTACTCCGCCCCTACCACAGTGTTGGTGACTGGGTGAATCAGTCTTGGTGACAGATGAAGGCAAAAAGCTAGGTCCTTTAAATAATGGGTTTGTGCGGCTGGTAAATAGATAAAGTTAGTGTTGTAGAGCGGCTTATAAAAGATAGATAGGATGGGAGTCTACCTACCTACCTGGATGGCTGGAGCAACTGATAAAAGAATCCTGTTCACAGAGGATTAATCAACGGAGACAAAGAGCAATGATTTTTTCCATAGTACTCTGATTAATGTGGAACTTTCGTAGTAAACATGTCCACCGGTAATTGATCAAAGAATTTACCTGTGTATATTCATCGAAGATATATATATCAGACAGGCTTGTCTTGTGTGTACTCACCTAATTGTGGTTGCAGCGGTCGAGACTCAGCTCCTGGCCCCACCTCTTCACTAGGTCCTTTCTCTCCCTTCTCCATGAGCTTTATCATACCTCGTCTTAAAGCTATGTATGGTTCCTGCCTCCACTACATCACTCGCCAAACTGTTCCACTTCCTGACTACTCTATGACTGAAGGAATACTTCATAACATCCCTGTGACTCATCTTGTTTCTGTGTCCCCTCTCAGGAACATCCTGTCTGTTCACCTTGTGTATTCCACGCAGTATTTTGTATGTCGTTATCATATCTCCCCTAACCCTCCTGTCCTCCAGTGTCGTAAGGCCGATTTCCCTCAGCCTTTCTTCGTAGGACATTCCCCTTAGCTCTGCAACTAACCTTACTCTCTGAGCCCGGCCATGGGCCAGGCTCGTCTAGTGCTTGCCTGGTCAACCAGGCTGTTGCTGCTGGAGGCCCAGTGCCCCACATATCCATCACAACCTGGTTGATCTGGCACCTGGTGAAGGTACTTGTCCAATTTCCTCTTGAAGGCTTCTACACTGGTTCCAGTCGTGTTTCTGATATCTTCTGGTAAGACGTTGATACAGACGTTGATACGGATGTTGATACAGTGTTCCCTTATTGTCCCCACCGCACCCCTGATCCTCACTGGGTTTATTTTACACTTCCTCCCATGTCTCTCACTCCAGTATGTTATGGCAGTGTGCAGATTTGGGACCAAGCCCTCGAGTACCTTCCAGGTATATATTATCATGTACCTCTCCTCCGCTCCAGTGAATACATATTCAAGACTTACAGGCGTTCCCAGTAGTTAGGTGCTTTAAAGGCTCAATGTGAGCCGTAAACGATTCCTGTATTTGTTCCAGCTCCGATATTTCTCCCGATTTGAACGGGGCCGTCAGCACTGAGCAAAATTCTCATAAGGGAGCACTGGCGATTTCAAGAGTGTCACCATCGGCATTATTTCCCTTGTTTGAAAATTCTCAATACCCACCCCGTCATCTTCCTGGCTGTCGTGATCTTGTTATGGTCTTTAAAAGAAAGGTCCGCAGACATAATTATTCCTAGGTCTTTTACGTATATAGTGTTCCTTTTGAGTTCTTCATTGTTTCCATACATAAGCAGCTGGAACTTATCACCACTGAACGTCATGTTGTTCTCCACTGCCCACTGGAAAACCCTGCTTATGTCTTCCTGTACTTTTTCAGTGCCCTCTACACTTTTTCTAATTTCTTAACGTGCTTGACCTGTTGTGGGTTCCAAACTGGTGCTGCATACTCCAGTATGGGCCTGACGTACACGGTGTACAGTGTCTTGAATGATTCCTTGCTTAGGTATCGGAACGCTAATCTCAGGTTTACCAGGCGCCCACATGCTGCAGCAGTTATCTGGTTGATGTGTGCTTCTGGAGACGTGCTCGGTGTTATACTTACCCCAAGATCTTTCTTCTTGAGCGAGGTTTGCAGTCTTTGGCCACCTAGCCTATACTCTGCCTGCGATCTTCTTTGACCTTCTCCGATCTTCATGACTTTGCATTTGGCAGGGTTAAATTCGAGAAACCAGTTGCTGGACCAGGTGTCCAGCTTGTCCAGGTCTCTTTGAAGCCCTGCCTGGTCCTCATCTGATTTAATTCTTCTCATTAACTTCACATCATCTGCGAACAGGGACACCTATGAGTCTATCCCTTCCATCATGGTATTCACATATACAAAAATAGCACTGTGGGACCCCACTAGTCACAGGTGCCCACTGTGATACCTCATCACGTACCATGACTCGTTGTTGCCTCCCTGTCAGGTATTCTCTGATCCACTGCAGTGCCCTTCCCGTTATACGCGCCTGATCCTCTAGTTTCTGCACTAATCTGTTGTGAGGAACTGTGTCGAAGGCCTTCTCGCAGTCCAAGAAAATGCAGTCAACTTACCCCCTCTCTCTCGTGTCTTACTTCTGTTACTTTATCATAAAACTCCAGAAGGTTTGTGACACAGGATTTGCATTCCATGAATCCATTATGATTCTCGTTTATACTCTTGTTCCAATCCAGGTGCTCCACCAGTCTCCTCCTGATAATCTTCTCCATGACTTTTCATACTATACACGTCAGTGACACTGGTCTGTAGTTTAGTGCCTCTTTTCTGTCTCCTTTTTTTTAAAAATGGGAACTACATTTGCCATCTTCCATACCTCAGGTAGTTGCCCAGTTTCAAGGGATGTGTTGAAGATTGTGGTTAGTGGCACACACAGCGTTTCTGCTCTCTCTAAGGACCCACGGGGTGATGTCCGGTCCCATTGCCTTTGAGGTATCAAGGTCACTTAGTAGCTTCTTCACCACCTCCTCAGCTGTGTGTATGACATTCAACACTTGTTGGTGTATTCCTTGTTGTTGTCCCCCTCTGTCCTGTCTCCCCAGAGTCCTTCCTGTCTCCACTGTAAATACTTCCTTAAATCTCGTGTTGAGCTCCTCTCATACCTCTTGATCGTTTTTTGTGTATCCCCGACCTTCTTTCCTCAGTCTGATCACCTGGCCTTTGACTGTTGTCGTTTTCCTAATGTGGCTATACAGCAGTTCCCGGTCAGACTTGACTTTCGATGGTATATCATTTTCATACTGTCGCTGGGCCTCCCTCCTTATCTGTTCATACTCGTTTCTGGCTCTTCGACTGATCTCCTTATTTTCCTGGGTCCTTTGCCTTCTGTACCTTTTCCATTCTCTAGTGCACTTAGTTTTTGCCTCCCTACACCTTCGGGTAAACCAAGGACTCGCTTTGGTCTTCCTATTATTTCTGTTGCCCTTGGGAACAAACCTTTCCTCTGCCTCCTTGCACTTTGTTACATATTCCATCATTTCGTTTACTGACTTTCCTACCATTTCTCTGTCCCACTGAACCTCCTGCAGGAAGTTCGTCATAGCTGAGTATTTCCTAATTTTATAGTTTGGCTTTTCCCATTCGACTCCTGTTACCCTCTCCACTTGTAACTCTAGTATGTAATCAAAACTTAGAACCACATGATCACTAGCTCCAAGGGGCCTCTCATATGTGATGTCCTCAATGTCTGAACTGCTCAGGGTGAACATAAGGTCCAGTCTTGCTGGTTCATCTTTCTCTCTCTTGTAGTGTCCCTGACGTGTTGATGCATAAGGTTTTCCAGTACCACATCCATCATCTTGGCTCTCCATGTGTGGTGACCCCTATGAGGCTCCAGGTTTTCCCAATTGATCTCCCTGTGGTTAAAATCACCCATAACCAGTAACTTTGCTCTGCACAAGTGAGCTCTTCTTGCCACCTCAGCCAGTGTGTCCACCATCACTCTGTTCTCTTCATATTTCTCTCTTGGCCTCCTGCAGTTCTGTGATGGGTTATACATCATTGCAATGACTACTTTCAGTTCCCCAGACTGAAGTGTACGTACTATGTAATCCTATCCTCCAATCTCGACCATGCCTTCCATTTCCTCAAAACCCCATCGGTTTTTTATAAGCAGTGCAACCCCTCCTCCCCCTCTGCTCCTATCTTTCCTCAGGATCTGATATCCTGGTGGGAAGATTGCATCTGTTATTGCCTCAGTGAGTTACGTTTCTGTGACTGCTATGATGTCTGGGGACTTTTCATTGATTCTTTCATGTCACTCCTCATATTTATTATTCCATCTGCATTCGTGTACCAAACCTTCAGCTTCTTATCTATCATGGTGGTCCTGGGAGAATATTGGGGTTGGGGGAGTGGGAGCCCTGAAGGAAGCTTATGGGGGTTTGCAGTGTAAGTGGGGTTTGGGATGGGGGGTGAAGGCAGAGCTCCCATAGGAGGCTGCTGTAGGGGTGGGGTTTGTGATGCGACGGGTAGGGGCAGAGGGAACAGTGTTTGGGTTTTGATTTAGATTGTTCACTTGTCGTGGTTGGAGTCCTGCGAGTGTTTCTAGAGGGTGTGTTTGCCCTTCCACCTGGGTCTGGGTCCTCCTCATCTTCATCATTGCCTCTCGTTCCTCCTTTTATCTTTGTACCCTCTCAGTATCGTCCTGTCCCAATCGAGGTACACTCTCCGGTACTCTGGTTTGTCCCTCAGTCGTGCTTTCTCCTGCAGGATCCTGGTTCGAGCTGTTTCTACCTTGAAAATTACTTTGACAGGTCGTTTCCTTCCACTCACAAATCACCCAATTCTCCGAAAATTTGTCACCCGGGTCATATCGCCCTCATATGTTGCTTTCATGATAACTTCAATCGCTTTCTTCTCCCCCTTTGTGTGTGTGTATATATTTATATATATATATATAGGGAGGTGCCACCTCAAGAACTGACTGGGAGCCCACAGCCTCAGAGAAGAGAATAAACGTACTTTAGGCAAAACTCAGGTGGTAAAGACTCTTAACAGAAAATGCTGCTGTGTGGTACAGAGGGTCTGAGCTCCATCCCCTGGACTGGTTAGTTTTTGAGTTTGAAATCTTATGACTGCACGAGAGTCATCAAGGATACTACATACCTTAAAACAGGAATTAAAAGTCCATTATCAGCATGTATACACTGTGACACATTCACCACAGCTGCCTGGGTTTTATCCCGTGAACGCCCGTCCTTGCTTCCAATAACTGAACATTGCTCCAGTGTGTGTCCTCACAAGCCTCGCGGCCAGTGTTCCGCTGCCAGTGTCGTGGGAGGTCGTGCTACCCGGGGGTGTGTCGTGAAAGGTCGTGCCACCCTGGGGCGTGTCGTGGAAGGTCGCGTTACCCTAAACGGTAAACCACGACGCTGGAAACTAAAACAAAAGAGACTTTACCTTCTCCTCCCTTCAAGTTGCATTGTTCGACGCACTTGATAGGCTCTTGATCCAAGGAATTGCACCTGACCTCCCTTCTGAATCGATCCTGATTGTCTTCCATTTATCCCCGGCGTCGTATGAACCCTGTGGGTTTCGCGCTTTCCCATGAATGTAATAATAATAATAATAATAATATGCTCGCTCTTAGTGTGTAGAGGCTCTCAGTAAAGTAGCGCTGGGGAAGCCAAACCAATATTGCCTATAAATATCAATATTGTAAAGGTTTGCTTAAGCAGTTAGAAAAATGTGTGAGCGTGTTTACCCTGATGGTAATGATGTGAGGACTGAGGAAGGGGCTAGGCCAAGCTTACCCTGATGGTAATGGTGTGAGGACTGAGGAAGGGACTAGGCCAAGCTTCTAAAAGGGTACGCCAGTCTTAATAGGAAAGGGGGCTTTGCCAAGCATCTTGACTGGGAAGGAGCTATACCAGGTGTTTTGGCTGGGAAGGACTTGACCAAGCGCAATACGAACATTTCAAGGAATATTAGATATGAAGACATTTAAATAAAATATACATACAGACAGATATGGAAAGACACATTCATAAAGATAAGATTTTCAGATTTTGGGTCATTTTTTTATACACCGTCGCTACAGTGTAAGGATGCGGACCGTGAAAAATGCTGATCCTTGAGACCTGGTCACAGATACTACGGTGAGAGCTGACTGATCTGCCACAAGACTCATCCTCCTTCCCTGACTGATCTGACCAGCAACCAGGAGGAGGCCTGGTCTGGGACCGTCCCTGGGACCTCCGGAAGCGACTATAGGTAACCACTGTTTTCACTGAGAAATGGTAAGGTGACATCGACAAGATGTGGAAAAACACACACGAGTGACTTCAGTCCTAACACAGAGATAACTCGTTTCTTAGTCATCTCTGTCCCCTCAGGGAGCTTCCTTGATGCTTTACACCCCCCGCTCCTTTGACAGACGCTGTATAATCCCTACGGATTTAGCGTTTCCCCGTGAAATAAAAAAACAATAAAAAAATAGTTGTCTCTTTATTAGGACTGAAGAAGTCACTCGTAGTGAAACGTTTAATTTAATAAATGTCCTGAACTGTACATAATACTACCACCGTCTGTGTTGTCTGGTTCCTCACCTGGCGAGTGTTATCCTCACCAGTGCCGCTGCTGCCACCGTCTGTGTTGTCTGGTTCCTCACCTGGCGAGTGTTATCCTCACCAGTGCCGCTGCTGCCACCGTCTGTGTTGTCTGGTTCCTCACCTGGCGAGTGTCGTCAACAATGCCGCTGCTGCCACCGTCTGTGGTTTACAGGTTCTCCGGGTATGGCTCAGCCTCTCCACTGCAGCTACTGACTGTTTGCTGATGCCTCCTGCGTCAAATGTTACGCCATAACGAGTATGATATACCCGGCTATAGTGATTCCTCACCAAATTCCATAGTGTGGGCTTTTCAGAAGCTGCCGTGGATAATAAACAATCTGGAGTTTGAGGGAAATATGGAGGACGGGACATAATGGATCAGAAGAGAGTATTCGGACATGTGTATTTTTTTTTGTTTTTGTTATGGCTGTGGTTTGAGCGCATCACAGTGTAAGGTACGTTCCCTCTGATATGTATATACACTGAGAGCTTTGTTGGTTGATCACTGACCGGGTCTTAACCAAAACGTTTCACCTTCGGTAGAGCTTTATCAACCTTTAGAGAAAAACGTCGAGTATAAAGAGAAGCTCCTTGATGCTGGTGAAGAGCGTCTTGTTCCAAGGAACTGGACTCTTCGTCACCTTCCTTGGATCGAACCTGAATGCCTCCCATTCTCCAGGTTCAGCACTTCCACTCCTAGTTATAATAAAAATGAAATTTAATAATCACAAGTTGGTCGTCTTCAAGAAACATCAGGTCGTCCTGAAAAAAAATTATGCATGATCGGTGCATTAGTCTAGTTTTAGCACCCAATAAATTTTCAGTCTCTCTCATCATGAAAATATCAAAACATTTGTGAAATAAATTCGCAGTGGATAAAAGCCAACTTCCTTTACTGAGATTTTTACTCTTTAAAGAGTAAATGTCTTTATTTGCCGAATTTAAAATATAAAAACAGTTTCATAAATTCTTGTTTCTACAGATAAATGAAAGAGAAAGTTAGTATTTTTTTTTTCCTGGCGTCAGAATATAGCCTCGAGTCATCATGGTGTCTATGAATATATTATAGTCCAGGAAATTTATTTTTTAATTTCTGATTTTTTGTTTAATGTTGGGTGCAGACACACCTTTGACCCAGCACTTGAACCCTGTCATCAGGTACTGGAGTTACTTAGACAATAGTGCCGTGTTCTCTTACTCAGGATATGACATTCCAGCAGGTACTAGAGTGTTCTTTAACATAGCATATAGTATTCCAGCAGATACTGGAATGTGCTACAAAACTCCAGTAAGCATTGTAATTTTGTAACACATTTCTTTCCTGGATGCGACCCACAACAGTCGGCTGAAACACACACACACCTCTCTCTACTACCAGGTGAGCAGGGTGACCATAATGGTACGTCACCTTGCCTGTTTGTTTCTCCTGGCCTGGAATTTGTGCTTGTAATACGGATGTTCTAGTAAAGAACGATTAAATGGTAATGCTGGTGGGAATTTACCTTAGACACCCTCCCTCCTTAAGCCTCCATCCTCCCTGCCTCAATCCCTGCCTCCCTCAATCCCTGCCTTCCTCAATCCCTGCCTCCCTCAATCCCTGCCTCCCTCAGTCCCTGCCTCCCTCAGTCCCTGCCTCCCTCAATCCCTGCCTCCCTCTAACCCTGCCTCCCTCTAACCCTGCCTCCCTCTAACCCTGCTTCCCTCAATTCCTGCCTCCCTCAGTCCCTGCCTCCCTCAATCCCTGCCTCCCTCAGTCCCTGCCTCCCTCAGTCCCTGCTTCCCTCAATCCCTGCCTCCCTCAGTCCCTGCCTCCCTCAATCCCTGCCTCCCTCAGTCCCTGCCTCCCTCAGTCCCTGCCTCCCTCAGTCCCTGCCTCCCTCAGTCCCTGCCTCCCTCAGTCCCTGCCTCCCTCAATCCCTGCCTCCCTCAGTCCCTGCCTCCCTCAGTCCCTGCCTCCCTCAATCCCTGCCTCCCTCAATCCCTGCCTCCCTCAATCCCTGCCTCCCTCAATCCCTGCCTCCCTCAATCCCTGCCTCCCTCAATCCTTGCCTCCCTCAATCCCTGCCTCCCTCAGTCCCTGCCTTCCTCTAACCCTGCCTCCCTCTAACCCTGCCTACCTCAACCAATGCCCCTCTGCCTTCCTCTACTTCCTTCACCTCCCTCCCTTTTCTTCCCCTATCTTCATTCTTCTCCTTCCATGCCTTCTTCCTTACCTTCTCTCCCTTCCATGTATTCATTGTTTTTTCCACCATTCAGTTTCCCGTCTTTCCTTCCATATTTGCCTTTTCCTCCTTCCCTCCTCCTCTTCCTCCCCTCTCCTTAGGTTTCTCTACTCCCACATTTCTCCCCTTCTCACGTAATTTTCATTATTGTCATTCATTACTTTTAATGACCCTCTCTCATCACTGTTATTCTCCCTCCCGTTAGTCACACCCTCCCCTCTTCTCCATCGCTGTTACTCTCCCTCTCGTTAGTCTTACCCTTCCCTCTTCTCACTTCATCACTGTTATTCTTCCTCCTGTTAGTTTCACACCTCACCCTTCATCCCTCTCCTATTTCCCCGTTCTCCACCCTCTTAGTTTCCTTGATCCTTCCGTGTCCCCTCTCACTGTCCCTTCCCACTCATCCTCTCGTCTCTGTTCCCTCTACTCTTGCAGCAAACTTTTGTTCCCACTGTGTAACCACCATCTAGAATTGGGTGGCAGCACACTGCGGATGTATCCAACTTTGCTAAAACAAGAAAAAATGTTTGTTTTCGTTGTAAATGTTTATATAAACCTAAAAACGCACGCACATAGTCACCAATTTATTAACTAGAAATTTGAGTCTTTGGCGTCCGAGCAATAACTAGGGAATTCCTCTTCAGATCGGATTCAAATTTTTCAACGGTGGTGGACTTTGCTCAGAGGAAGGCTTGTCTTTTTAAATTTTAATTTATTACTTTTTAGTAAATTGTCGGTTCAGTCAAGTTCTCCAAGAGGGAACTTCGCAACTTTACCCAATTCAGTGCCTGATCAGCTGGGCTGTGGTGCATACAACGGAGCGAGTGCGGCTAGCACCAACAGCCTGGTCGATCAGGCCAGGTGCTGGAAGACCTGATCTAGGACAAGGCCGAGATGGTGGTGATCCGCGAAATCGATTTTAGATAAACTCAAGGTGCATTGCAATAGCTGAGAATAACTCTTTAGATCGACTTCAAACCATCAACATTAACGTATTTTACTTAGAGGAAGCTTTTGGATTGTCACTGGATTTCTAGAGTGATTTTTTTCCGCTGAAGCGGCTACTTTATTGTACACACAGTATCCAACTTGTGGAGGGTAACACAAAAACATATGGATACACAAACAAACATAGGAACTAGGCCTGATAAAGAGTTAGCAGGAGCACATCTGAATATTTATTTACGGTTTAAGGTTCGTTTGTTGCAAGTAAATTTAGGATATTTGCTTAACATGTCTGGTATCCTTGTTTGATTAATAAGACACCTTGACGTAACATATAGATTGTTATGCTGTCTATAAACCATACCACGGGAGGGGATAGAACCCGCTATCAGAGAGACTCAAAACTCCAGACACTCTAATCGCGAGTTCTATCCCCGCCCGTGGTATGGTTTGTTTGCAATCGTGTCATTACGATTTCGTGAGTTATGCTGTCTATATTACTCAATAAGTGGACACTTCAGCACTTAGTGTTAGTGACCACAGGGCTGGCTAGATTTATTTTGATCATCAGTGTGTGTCTGGCAAACTTCCCTAAGTACTTGTAAGTAAGCCTAAGCCTGGCTGCTACTCCAGTTTGTTTACATTGCAAGGAGCTCCACAAGTGTACTTATCTACGTTCCTATCATCCTAGTGAGTTAGAGATCTACTCAGACTTTTCTCGGTATTCTTATGACATTCAGATTCAGTATTTGTCTCCCCTGGTACTATATCTAAAGCTTGTTATAGGAAGATCAAGCTTATATTCAACTTCTTCCTTCAAGTTGCTTTCCTTGGTTAGCTTGTTACCATTATCATGTGGGAG